>NC_134483.1:343875065-343920301 GCF_040206685.1 Ascaphus truei
TAGGCTTGGTGGGTAGCTGTACCATATTAGCATTTATCCAGTACTGTGATGATATAAGTGTTGCTTATGATTATATTGCTTTACTAGCTGAGAGACCCGGCGTTGCCCGGGATGTAAATGCGTAATAGGTAGTATTATTTATAAATTGTGGAACAATAGGTGACTGTTTGTTGTAAAGGTTGGATAATAATATTGAAAAGAAAGATGGAAGAAAATGTAATACGATGTTGTATAAAAATGGTTTATTGTAACCACACCACAGTACAATGTATATTTTGGTGACATAAGTGATGTGAAAATGTGAGGTGTGTGTCCTGCTAGGGTGTGAGCGTGTGTGAGGCGGCGGGTGGGTGTTCAGTACGGGTGGCGCGTGGGTAGTGAGTGCTGGCTGTGGGTCGGGGTCCTGCTAGGGTGTGAGGCGGCGGGTGTGTGGCGAGTGCGGGTGACAGCTGGTCAGTGATATTGTTGCGTAGGGGCAGGATGCGGCAGGTGTGTGTCGAGTGTGTGGGGTGGGTGAGAGGCGGCGGGTGTGTGTCGAGTGTGGCAGGTCTGTTTAGTGCGTGCGGCGGCTGTGTGGCGCAGGGGTGTGAGCGGTGGGCGGGTGAAAGGCAGAAGTGCGGGTGTGAGAAAGGCAGAGGCGGGAGGGCGGACGAAAAGCGTTGAAGGAGGGGAGGGGAGGTGAGGTCGGAGGGGTGGTGGAGGGTGGTGAGGGGAGGTGAAGGGGGGCGGAGGGGAGGTGAGGATGGGTGGTGGGGGATGGTGAGGGAGGTGAAGGGGGGGCGGAGGGGAGGTGAAGGGGGGGCGGAGGGGAGGTGAAGGGGGGGCGGAGGGGAGGTGAAGGGGGGGTGACGGGAGGTGGAGGGGGTTGCCGGGAGGTGAAGGGAGGGGGGGGGTGACAGGAGGTGAAGGGAGGGGGGGTGACAGGAGGGGGGTGACAGGAGGCGAAGGGGGGGGTGGTGACAGGAGGTGAAGGGAGGAAGGGAAGGGGGAGGTGGAGGAGAGGAAGGGGGAAGAGGGAGGTGGGGGAGGAGGGGAAGGGGGGAGGTGGGGGAAAGGGTGAAGGGGGGGAGGGGTGAAGGGGGTAAAGGTGGGGGAGGGGAAAGGTGGGGGAGGGAAAGGGGGAAAGAGGGGTGGAGGGGGGAAGGGGGTGGAGGGGGGGAAATGTGGGGGAGGAGGGAAAGGGGGAAAGAGGGGTGGAGGGGGGAAGGGGGTGGAGGGGGGGGAAGAGGGGAGAGGGGGGATGGGGAAAGGTGGATGTGGAGGAGGGGAAGTGAGGAGGGTAAGGGGGGAGGTGAGGAGAGTAAGGGGGGAGGTGAGGAGGGGAAGGGGGGAGGTGGAGGAGGGGAAGGGGGGGGGCGGAGGTGGAGGAGGGGGAGGGGGGAGATGGAGGAGGGGAAGGGGGGAGATGGAGGAGGGGAAGTGGTGGGAAGAGGGGGGAGGTGGTGGGAAGGGGGGAAGAGGGGGGAGGTGGTGGGAAGGGGGGAAGAGGGGGGAGGTGGTGGGAAGGGGGGAAGAGGGGGGAGGTGGTGGGAAGGGGGGAGGAGGGGGGAGGTGGTGGGAAGGGGGGAGGTGGTGGGAAGGGGGGAGGGGGGAGGAGGTGGGGAGGAGGGGGGAGGTGGGAAGGGGGGGGAGGAGGGGGGGAGGTGGTGGGAAGGGGGGGGAAGGTGGTGGGAAGGTGGGAAGGGGGGGGGCGGTGGAAAGGGGGGGGAGGTGGTGGGAGGTGGTGGGAAGGTGGGAAGGTGGTGGGAGGTTGTAAGGGGGAGTGAAGGGGGGTGAAGGGGGGGTGGAGGGGAGGTGAAGGGGGGGTGGAGGGGAGGTGAAGGGGGGGGTGGAGGGGAGGTGAAGGGGGGGGGGTGGAGGGGAGGTGAAGGGGGGGGGTGGAGGGGAGGTGAAGGGGGGGTGGAGGGGAGGTGAAGGGGGGGGTGGAGGGGAGGTGAAGGGGAGGGGAGGTGATGTGGAAGGGAGGGGAAGTGTAGTGAGGGGTGGGTGAGGGGAGGTGGAGGGGACGTGAAGGGGGGGCGGAGGGGAGGTGAAGGGGGGGTGAAGGGAGGTGGAGGGGGTTGCCGGGAGGTGAAGGGAGGGGGGGGGGTGACAGGAGGTGAAGGGAGGGGGGGTGACAGGAGGCGAAGGGGGGGGGGGTGACAGGAGGTGAAGGGAGGAAGGGAAGGGGGAGGTGGAGGAGAGGAAGGGGGAAGAGGGAGGTGGGGGAGGAGGGGAAGGGGGGAGGAGGGTGAAGGGGGGGAGGGGGAAAGGGTGAAGGGGGGGAGGTAAGGGTGAAGGGGGGGAGGGGTGAAGGGGGAAAGGGGGTAAAGGTGGGGGAGGGGAAAAGGGGGGAAAGGTGGGGGAGGGAAAGGGGGGAAAGAGGGGGGAAGGGGGGAAAGAGGGGGGAAGGGGGGAAAAAGGGGCAGAGGGGGGAAATAGGGGCAGAGGGGGGAAAGAGGGGGGGAAGGGGGGATGGGGAAAGGGGGAGGTGGAGGAGGGGAAGTGAGGAGGGTAAGGGGGGAGGTGAGGAGGGTAAGGGGGGAGGTGAGGAGGGTAAGGCGGGAGGTGAGGAGGGGAAGGGGGGAGGTGGAGGAGGGGAGGTAGAGGAGGGGGGAGGTGGAGGAGGGGAAGGGGGGAGATGGAGGAGGGGAAGGGGGGAGATGGAGGAGGGGAAGTGGTGGGAAGAGGGGGGAGTGGTGGGGAAGGGGGGAGGTGGTGGGAAGGGGGGGGAGGTGGTGGGAAGGGGGAAGAGGGGGGAGGTGGTGGGAAGAGGGGGGAGGTGGTGGGAAGGGGGGAGGAGGGGGGAGGTGGTGGGAAGGGGGAGGAGGGGGGAAGGGGGAGGAGGGGGGGATGGAGGGGAGGTGAAGGGGGGGTGGAGGGGAGGTGAAGGGGGGGGATGTGGAAGGGAGGGGAAGTGTAGTGAGGGTGGAGGGGGGTGGAGGGGAGGTGGAGGGGGGTGGAGGGGAGGTGGAGGGGGGTGGAGGGGAGGTGGAGGGGGGTGGAGGGGAGGTGGAGGGGGTGTGGAAGGGAGGGGAAGTGTAGTGAGGGGTGGGTGAGGGGAGGTGGAGGGGACGTGAAGGGGGGGCGGACGGGAGGTGAAGGGAGGTGAAGGGAGGTGGAGGGAGGGGGGGGGGGTGACAGGAGGTGAAGGGAGGGGGGGTGACAGGAGGCGAAGGGGGGGGTGACAGGAGGTGAAGGGAGGAAGGGAAGGGGGAGGTGGAGGAGAGGAAGGGGGAAGAGGGAGGTGGGGGAGGAGGGGAAGGGGGGAGGAGGGGGAAAGGGGGAGGGGGAAAGGGTGAAGGGGGGGAGGTAAGGGTGAAGGGGGGGAGGGGTGAAGGGGAAAAGGGGGTAAAGGTGGGGGAGGGAAAGGGGGTAAAGGTGGGGGAGGGGAAAAGGGGGGAAAGGTGGGGGAGGGAAAGGGGGGAAAGAGGGGGGAAGGGGGGAAAGAGGGGGGAAGGGGGGAAAGAGGGGCAGAGGGGGGAAAGAGGGGCAGAGGGGGGAAAGAGGGGTGGAGGGGGGAAGGGGGGATGGGGAAAGGGGGAGGTGGAGGAGGGGAAGTGAGGAGGGTAAGGGGGGAGGTGAGGAGGGTAAGGGGGGAGGTGAGGAGGGTAAGGCGGGAGGTGAGGAGGGGAAGGGGGGAGGTGGAGGAGGGGAAGGGGGGGAGGTGGAGGAGGGGAAGGGGGGGAGGTAGAGGAGGGGGGAGGTGGAGGAGGGGAAGGGGGGAGATGGAGGAGGGGAAGGGGGGAGATGGAGGAGGGGAAGTGGTGGGAAGAGGGGGGAGGTGGTGGGAAGGGGGAGGTGGTGGGAAGAGGGGGGAGGTGGTGGGAAGGGGGGAAGAGGGGGGAGGTGGTGGGAAGAGGGGGGAGGTGGTGGGAAGGGGGGAGGATGGGGGAGGTGGTGGGAAGGGGGGAGGTGGTGGGAAGGGGGGAGGAGGGGGGGTGAAGGGGGGGATGGAGGGGAGGTGAAGGGGGGGGTGGAGGGGAGGTGAAGGGGGGGGATGTGGAAGGGAGGGGAAGTGTAGTGAGGGGTGGGTGAGGGGAGGTGGAGGGGGGTGGAGGGGAGGTGGAGGGGGGTGGAGGGGATGTGGAAGGGAGGGGAAGTGTAGTGAGGGGTGGGTGAGGGGAGGTGAAGGCCGCTCACTCACCCGTCCGGCAGCTCCCACGTGGATCTGAGGCGGGAGGCAGCGTGTTGTGTCCGCTCCCCCGCTGACTGTAGCGGCGCCGGGGGGGGGGGGTGGAGGGGAAGTGAGTGAGGGGAGGTGATCACTCCGCTCCCCCGCTGAGTGTAGCGGCGCCGGGGGGGGTGGAGGGGAAGTGAGTGAGGGGAGGTGATCACTCCGCTCCCCCGCTGAGTGTAGCGGCGCCGGGGGGGGGGTGGAGGGGAAGTGAGTGAGGGGAGGTGATCACTCCGCTCCCCCGCTGAGTGTAGCGGCGCCGGGGGGGGGTGGAGGGGAAGTGAGTGAGGGGAAGTGAGTGAGGGGAGGTGATCACTCCGCTCCCCCGCTGAGTGTAGCGGCGTCGGGGGGGGGTGGAGGGGAAGTGAGTGAGGGGAGGTGATCACTCCGCTCCCCCGCTGAGTGTAGCGGCGCCGGGGGGGGTGGAGGGGAAGTGAGTGGGGGGAGGTGAAGGGGGGTGAGGGGACGTGAAGACCGCTCACTCACCCGTCCGGCAGCTCCCTCACCCGTCCGGCAGCTCCCTCACCCGTCCGGCAGCTCCCAAGTGGAGGGGGGGGGGGTGAAAGCGCGGGAAACAGGGAGAGGCGGAGGAAGAGGCGGAGCCTCCGGGACCGGTGGGGAAGAGAGCGGGAGATGTGCTGCTAACACTGTGAGCCCCGCTAATGTATGTAACACCGTGTGTGTGTGTGTGTGTGTGTGTGTGTGTGTGTATAGTGATGTGTGTGTTTAGTGATGTGTGTGTGTGTGTGTGTGTGTATAGTGATGTGTGTGTGTGTGTGTATAGTGATGTGTGTGTGTGTGTATAGTGATGTGTGTGTGTGTGTGTATAGTGATGTGTGTGTGTGTGTGTGTGTGTGTGTGTGTGTCCTTTGGCCCGTCACTCCGCCTCAGGCCAATGAGAGGTATGGGGGGCGGGCCAAGGGGGTGGTGTGAGTGTGTGAGGCCAATGAGAGGTGTGCGGGGGCGGGCGGCCCAAGGGACCAATGAGATTGCCGCTAGGGACACCGGACATCCAGGCAGGCAAACATACAGTGCTTTCACTAATATAGTATAAGATATGCTAACAGTAAAGTGTTATCGTTTTATCACATTGGTGTGTATCATTCATATACGTTCTTGCACGGGGTTATCCCACAGTTAGGATCCCGTGCAGGTGGAGGCGCTGTCACCTATCGAATCAGGCACACCCCAGGCTCCCAGCGGCAGAGGCTCAGACCACCTGTGAGCCACAGGAAGTCGGCAAGCGCTGACGCAACACGTAGAACTGTGATGTCATCGCGCAAGCACGTAGTGTGCGTGATGTTCCGCTGCTAACTAAGGGACTCCTGTATACTGAGATTGCCTCTGGCATCTTGTTTTGTTCAGCTGCAAAAGGTGAGACCGTTACCATCTCCCACTGTGCCTGCTCTCACCGTGACTCTGTCTGCAGTCGTTTCTGCGGTGTGTGAGCGTTCCAGCAGCAGGTCTAAAGGCAACTGGCTTTCAGTGGGTATACATAAAGGTCTCCCCATCCATCTCAGCTGATCTGTACCAGGAGTCTGTGTGTAAAGATACCTTTACGTGAATTTGACTCTTTATGTCTTATAAGTGTGTATTATCTCCCTTACATTCATTTAAATACATTTTATTTCATCTGCATCATAAGATAATGCACTAGGGGAGTGCGCTTTTTTTCTCTTTATATATATATATATATATATATATATATATATATATATATATATATATATATATATATATAGACAATAAATGAATAGACAACGCTTGATGAAGTGTCACACTTGGTTATGATCAACAACAAAAAAATAGATGACTGATGTATTACTATCAATGAAACAATAGCAATTTGAAAAAATGTGTTATGGTAGTAGAAACTAAGATGGCTATAAAATCTTATGGTTTAATAAAAAATCTAAATGGTAAAAAAACACTTAAATGATAAAAAAAATATTAGTGAAAAATATATATTAAAATAATGTCCAAAGTTCATGGATCAGATCTATTAGGTGATCTGTATCCCAATACCGAATAAACCTTGATAGTGATGATTGTGGATCTTGGCAGCTTCTTCCCTGGGTTCAACAAGCTCCCAGAAAGTACCTATTAGAGAAATGAAATGAGAAAGGAGCGCCCGATCCTTGTGTAAAATCTGAGAACAAGGTTTTAATAACAGGAACTGAGACAAATGCAAACTCACAATATGCCACAAGATAAAAAGCGTTGTATGAGCAAGCTCATGCACCAACAAGTCGCCAGACTGCCATCAGAAAGCTCCATCGTGGAGTATATCTTTGTAAGACCTCCCTGCTGCTGGTGTCACCGTTTCCATATTCCTCCGGCAACCCGAGATTGCAGCCTGCTGTTCCCGGTCTGTGTCTTTGTCGACGGAGAGCAACTCAGGACACGTTTTCTCTCTCTCTGGCGTCTGCACTGCTGGGCACTTTACTTGATCTCCGTAGTTTGCTAGTACGACGTGACCCTATGCGTTTCTTCCGACACAGCGGATTTCATCAGCATCCCCTGCCTTTGACTTTTTTCTTTCTCCACCATCTCCCTTTCTTTCCTCCTTCCTTCTCTCTCTCTGTCCCCCACTTTCTCTATCTTCCCTCCCTTCTCTCTGCAACGAATCTCTTTCATTTAATACCTTATGATGTCATAAATTCTTTCCGTCAACCTTTCCTCCAGCATTCTTGCTTTCTCCTCACCTCAACTAGCACTATCTTTCTACATCTGCTTTGTCAAAACTTTATAGCTATCTGCCTCTCCATGTGCGCCCCCAGGCTATCAGCGGTGTGGGACTCTCGGAAGCAACAAAGAATCCCAAAAACAACAAGAGACTGGAATAAGTTAAATTGATAGTGTTTAATGCTCTCACCAAGGTAGTAACACAACAGGCAAAACGAAAAATGTGTCTAGAAAGTCAACAGAGCTACATGCAACAGCAATGGTAGCCAGGGAAAGATAAAAGTGCAGGATACTTGGAGTACAAGGGGAAAGCAAGGCAAAACAAAAAGGAATCTGCAAAGTCAGCAGAGCTACATGCAAAAGCCTTTGGTATCCAGGGAAAGATAAAAGAGCAGGAGGCATGAAGTGAAAGGGGAAACACAAGGCAAAACAAAAAAGGTACTTGCAAATCTAGTGTAGTTGCAAGTTTTGACAACCAGGGAAATACAAAGAGCAGGGGGCAAGAGAATGTCCAGACTGCTGCTCTGGAACAAAACGTTGACAAGCAACAACTACTGCAGCAGGCTGGGTGGGGTTTATATACCCAAAGCTAAAGTGGCCACTGGCCTCATGGGTAGGGTTGCCAGGTGTCCGGTATTGAACCGGAGTGTCCTGTATTTGGATACTCTGTCCAGTAAAAAATGAGAGGTACTGTAATACTGGACATGTTTGTGTCTGGTTTTACCTCTCTGGACATAGTGACTTTCCACCATTGAGTCCAGGTTTTTTTTGGAGAAGCCACCCGGCAACCCTACTCATTGGAGATACTAGTTCTTACCAGCCCTGGGCCGGAACTTAACTCCTCGGTGCGCCCCTACAGGTCTACGGGGAGTACTGCAGGAGGGAATCTTGACACAGGCTATGTGCATTATGATGTCACCGATGAACTAATCTCATGGAGGTACGGACAAAACTTGTTTTTAATATAAAGAAATGAAATATTGAGAGATTGTAGAGTGTACTGGGTCATTGTCCAGATCTGTATAATGTTCTTAATTATTGAGCTGTCTCAGGGATTTTCTTATATAGTAATCTCGGTGAATGATGGCAACCGTTGTCTGCCCTCTTAATGATATATTTCCTTTTTTTTGAGATTTTTAAGACCTACTGCACCGACACACTTTGTTCGAGCAATTACCCGGTATGTACCTGGCAGATACCTGGAATGCGCCGCTCCTCACCTCTGACAAGCCCCGTTGCGTTTGCCTTCCCAGCCTGGGTTCATGCCTGGCTGATGGGCGGCTGATCTGTTAAATGATAATGATTAGGATTTAATAGGCTGCAATGCTTCGCGTGTCTACCAGATGGCATAAATTCATGAATTGTAATGCAGTATATATATATATATATATACTGTGCAGTATTGCAGCCAGCGGGAATAAAATGCTTCAATCCCTGCCTGGAAAATAACTCAATGCACTCGGGCAGAAAACAGTCACAAACCTCAATACACCCGGGTATACCCGAATTCGTGGGACTAGCCGAGCTCGAATAAAGTGTGTCGCCAGTGTACCATCTGAATTTTATTTAGATTGTGATAATACTGGTACTTCCATTTAAGTTTATTTTTCATCTGCATTAACAAAATCCATAAATATTTTTTAATAAGGCATTCAAAAATGGGTCTTTAAGAGCTATATTGAAGGTGTGCTAACACCCCTTTTATCTGTATTTGCAAAGCCTGAATTTTTCGTAAATTAATAGTACGATAGAATTTAAACAATTTGGGGGTCAAAGAGTGTATCCTTTGTATGTGGATACAAAACCCAATCCCTTATTAATAACTCTTTACATCTCAATATCTCCTAACAAATACTTACCCTAGAAGAAAGGGGGCGCTGTGGAACATTATGAACTCCTGTGGTAAACAAAACTACTTTGCAAAATGTTGCAGATCTTTACCACTAGATGGAAGAAAAGAGCAAAGTTCATCTTCCACAGGAAAATGCAAGCACATGACGATGAACACATTTCAGATTAAAGACAATGTGTACAGACTAATAAACATTGACAACCGTCCTTATTCACAGCATTCCGGTACAAGTTATCTTAGATTTTGGCGCAGGCATAAATTTGCTTGATGACAAAGCATAAAGTGCGTCATACATATAATATTGCAGAAGTCAAGGTCAACACTTTTCATATGAATCAGGCGCAGAGTCAGACCAAGCTTTGTCCCTTTGAGGCAAATTCGACGGCACAGTGATCCCTAATTCAAATGCGCTAAAACCAATTTTTTTGCATAGCGATCGCACAAAATCAGATCTTGGACTAATTCACATTATCAACTCTGTGTCAGCAGCATGGTTGCCACCACTCCAGGTTTGACCCAGAGACAGCGGGTTCTGGGACAGTATCTCCGTGCTACGGGTCTACCCGAAAATTTTTCGGGAGGCGGCAGCATCTCCCGGCATCATCTGCTGCACATTCCATCAACATGGCTGCACGACGTCAAATGGCGCCGCATTGCCATGACAATGGAACGCTACATGACGTCACAGCACATCGCGGCATTCAGTTGCCATGACAATGGGTCGTCACGGCGCTCCGTTGTCATGGTAACTTGATGCCATGACATCACGTTGTCCTGGCAACGCGCGCCAATTGAGGTCGCTGACTGCAGCTTGACGGGAAGAAGATTCTGGGAGATGCCACAGGTAAGAGAAATAAATATGTAAATAAATGTAAAAAATGTTATTGCAAAAATTATCCGGGGTTAGCCTTCAATAGAAGATGGCAACCCTGGTCAGCAGTCAACTCTAGTCCACAATCTTATTTTTGACTATCCTGGTCTCTTTGGTGGTATCAGCAAACTTCAGATTTCCAAGCTATCTTACAGATTGATACTACTGTACAACCTGTTGTTTAGTCTCACAGGAGGATGCATTTCCATATACAAGGAAATAGAAAAGGAGGGCGCTTTAGAAATGATCATGTCCTTTTCCACAGGTCTCCAGATAGTAGTCACACCATACTGAGCACTTGATAAAGTGCTTCGGCACAAAACCCGTACACTGGCGACACACTTTATTCGAGCTCGGCTAGTCCCACGAATTCGGGTATACCCGGGTGTATTGAGGTTTGTGACTGTTTTCTGCCCGAGTGCATTGCGTTATTTTCCAGGCAGGGATTGAAGCATTTTATTCCCGCTGGCTGCAATACTGCACAGTATATATATATATACTGCATTACAATTCATGAATTTATGCCATCTGGTAGACACGCGAAGCATTGCAGCCTATTAAATCCTAATCATTATCATTTAACAGATCAGCCGCCCGTCAGCCAGGCATGAACCCAGGCTGGGAAGGCAAACGCAACGGGGCTTGTCAGAGGTGAGGAGCGGCGCATTCCAGGTATCTGCCAGGTACATACTGGGTATTTGCTCGAATAAAGTGTGTTGGTGCAGTAGGTGCATTTCATCTAGCTTCACCATCTTGCTTGAGCTTACAATAAATTGATCTCAGTACTAGAGTTGCCCTGGATTTTTCATTTATTCAATTTTTGCCCGATTTTTGGCTGTTCTTTGCTGTGCTCTGCATCTCTACAGCTTCCAATTGTATTAACCTGTTCCTCTCTAGTTGCAGCTATGGTAGTGATTGAAATGATCGTTGGAATTCAATGAAAAGTTTGGTAGTGGCGAAGGCTTTATCGGTCAACCCCCTCCAGAAAACAAAAATGAAGTCATAATTATAAAGTATATGTTGTGATGATCTATGAATCACTTTATTTTTGTTTACAGAGTTTTTACCTGATTATCATTTCACGGACATTAGCTGTTACCATGGCAACCTCGATTGGTTGAACATATGTGGATAGCGGAACCTGACGAAGCATTATTGCGAAACTATTTGTTCCCTGCCGGAGCCCATTGATTGAAGGACCCAGCCAGCCTGCTGACATCCGGTAAGACCTCCTCTTCTGGTCCCGCCGTCGGACGCCTTTTCTTCCTATTTGGGCCCCCGGGAGAGAAGCAACTCACTTACTGCCCCCACCAGGAGGGTGAGAAAGTTATTGTTTTTAGCAGCATTAATGAGATGTACCTGGTACTGCACAAGGACCTCTGGCGAGCAGAGCCCAATCTCCACCAGTTATGTCTAGATACAGCAGTAAAAGGACTTCAACATGATAGATAGATAGATAGATAGATAGATAGGTAGAGTGGGAGAATAGCCGTTTTGAAAATTGTTACAAAAATAAATCCATCTGTTTTTATATTGTATTCTGTGGGGTTCCCAATTAGGTTTTAATGGACAATACTTTTACATGTATTATATTTAAGTAATAATCCCTGAAGAACAGGGCATTACTGGCCAATAATGCCCTGGCTGGAAGAGTTGGAGGCCCATTATTGGCCAGTAATGCCCTGTTCTGAGGGGATTATTACTATTATAGGCTAAATGTAGACTTTTTTCATAAATAATAGACACTTTTGTATAGTTATATAGATTTTTTAAATTAAAATAAAATGGTAAACACATGAATCCACCTCTATATAATCTTACACTGCAGCCATCTATATCCACACACTGCACACACAGCAGATCTACACACACACACAAACTGCTGCTACACACACACACACACACACACACAACAGCACACCACACCACACACAACACAGCACCTCTACACACACAAGCACACCACACATACACAAACACACACACACAAGCAGCTCTACACAGACAAACTCTGCTGCTACACACACATGCTACACCCATAAACACTGCTGCTGACACTGACACACACACACACACACACACACACACTGGAGCTCTACACACTCACAAACTGCTGCTACACACACATACAACAGAACAACACACACACACTGCTATACCCATAAACACTGCTACTGACACACACACACACACACACACACACACACACACACAATAAAAAATGCAGCCACTTAACTTTGCAGACTCTCTCCCCCCAATTCAACTGAATCTGCGCCAAAAAAAATCTCAGTCAGCTGAGGAGGGGGAGGAGTCAACCCATGGCTGATACTTCCTGACCAATCCCCTGCCCTGTCTCAGCTGTTCTGAAAGCTGATTGGCTGGAAATAAACACATTGAAAATTACACTTTGCAAGTTGCTAAAATTCCAGGCATTACTGATTGGATAATGCCCGGAATTTTAACCAGACAGAAAGCAGGGTTTTCAATAATGCCCGGAATTTTACTGCTTTAGCCTATAATAGATTTTAATAATTACATAGTAGATATGCCCCCAAATATCCAGTAAGTGATGATCTACGATAAAGGCACCTACCGGCTCCGTTATGGGCAAAAGGCGTCTTCTGGTACCAGAAGGTGGCTGCAATGTATAATTTAGGAAATATGGACCTTAATCCCTTTGCGGTCGCAAGGGGCCAGACTGATTTTACTGTCAGTCTTTTCTTGCACAATCGGTCTCTTTTCTCAGTAGTCTCACTGATAATGGCACAGGAACGCCTTTTAAAAAAGGCGTCACTTTTGTGGTTCAAAAGAAGGGGCCAGACAGTACTGCATCAAACGGCTTTACAGCTAAGGATACACACACACATATGTTGGGTCAGGGCTAGCATGCGTTGGAGTGTGTTTGAATTACATGTTACCCTTGTATGATATTTTCTTGAATTTTTATACAGGAAGGCATGTTACATCTAGATGTAAAACAGTTTTATATGTCACTGGTAGCAATGTGTGTGTGTGAATGAAATGCTCTGTACAAGAAATAGGTTTATTGGATTATGACCAAGTTTCAAATCAGTTTAGGAAATCACAATGGCAGGCAGTTTAAAGAATGCTCGCAAAACAGAAAAATACTGGCGGACGGGATTAAATATGTAAATTTGTTTTCTGCAGCAGAATTCCTTGCATGATCATTTTTTTATTTTTCCATTCGTGGCAAAGAAATAGAATTCAACATTTACAATGAAAAAAAAAAAATAAAAAAAATAAGCACATGTGACAATTCCTATGCTGAATGCCTTCCAGGTCAATCCAGCACAGTAAAGCGAGTCATACTCATTGTGATAAAATCAGCAGTACTTTGGTCATTTAATTGCATTGCTTTGTGCCTCCCCTTTGCCAGACTTTAACCAGAGACTGAACACTCAACTCAAACATGCATTAGGAAAAGAAAAGCAGAATTTGATGTATTTTCTTCATTTGTTGGTTAAATGGATTTGCTTACATTATATTTCTACTGAAAATGTTCTTTAAAAAAAAATAAAAAACCTTCTCCAATATCAATGTTCTAATTATTTTTATGACAAACAAAATATGACGATGCATTACCTAAATAGTATTCATGCATCTCCAAAAGTTGTACGTATCCAAATGCCCTCTACTATCTTCATACATCATTAGAAAATCCCATAATGAAAGCAACATTCTATTTATTTATTTTTACCGTGGATAACAGCATAGCCAGGGAGAGCAACGTGCAAACTATTTCAGGCAGCACGAAGTTGGGCAGAATATTGATTACTTTTGATTTATTTTTTAGATATGTTATGATATATGTTAGATGCATAGTTGCATAGTTGCATAGTTGGAGGTTGAAAAAAAAAATGTCTCCATCAAGTTCAAACTATGTTAAATTTACTCAACATACTTTTCCTATATTTTTATTTTAAAAATCTATCAAGTATAAGTTTACAATGCGTAAAGAAAGAGAGAACTCTTGGTACAGTCCGACAATGTATGCAGGAAGGTGCAAGAGAGGAGTATTAATTAGAACAAAAAAACTCAAAGAAAAGGTGACTCCTCTTTTGCTTCACGAATACCTCAACTATTAAAACTTAGCCTTCTTTGTATTTACATTTATAAAATGTTTATTAAACACTCCGTCAATTCATTGTAATAATAAAATATAATAAATCAAAAAATAACTAAGAAAATCTTCTCTACGATGTTGTCTAGTTGCTAGTTAGACAATTGATTCAGCCATTAGGTGGTTTTTGGTATAGCGGCTAAGATGATGCTAACATTAGGCCGAGTTTATAGTACTTGCTACGGTGACTGCGATGTTGCGCAGCGCCGTAGCAAGTACATGCACTCCGTCGCGGGTGTCCAAAATGGACGTGACGTCACGCGGTCGCGATCGCTGGTAGTCAAAGGATTTTGACTTCCACAGCGATCTCCGCAGCACGTGAGCGGTTCAGCCAATGAGGGCAAACCGCGCACTGCCACGCCTCCACCATGACCCCCAGTCGCGATCTCTGGTCTCACTCGCACCTACGATAAACTAGGCCTTATATAGGTGGTAGCAGCTGAATTTGTATCTTAAAGGAGCAATACATGCATATCCTACAAGTGTTTTTAAATAAATCGGTTCTGTAGTATTTAAGTAATAATCTCTGAAGAACAGGGCATGACTGTCCTGGCTGGAAGAGCTGAAGACCCGAGGTGAAGCTGAGGAACTTTAACCCAGCTAGGGCATTATTGGCCAGTAATGTCCAGTTCGTCGGGATTATTACTATTATAGGCTAAATGTAGGCTTTTTTCATAAAAAGACACTTCTGTATAAAGATTTATTAAAATAAAATTGTAAATACATTACAGCACCACACATACATACACACACCCCGCATTAACGTACGCAATGGGTGTAACGTAACGTACGTACGCATGTATGTATAGCGACGTAATGTCTGGGTGTAACGTAACGTACGCATGTATAGCAAAAATGTACTTAAAGTGAAGCAGTGAAAAAGAGTGGGGCTTGGGCTATTCACAAGACTATAATACTAATAAAATGTGTACTAAAATCACTTAAACCATTAAGCTAAAGTGAAATTAGGTGGCTGCCTAGGATTAGGTAACTCTGACCACCCTGGTCAGATAATGGGTTATGGAAAAAATTTTACCAGATGGCACCTGTGCAAAAATAAACTAACATACAGTGATGAAAAATAAAATTACAACATATAATTATATAATAAAAATACAACCGTGCTGGTATGAGAATGTCCTTGAAAAAATGATGAACCGGTAAGTCCAACACCCGTCGATAAATTCGAAATGTGATTAATTCATGGATAGCAGCACATGTGGAGAAAGAAAAATAGACAAACATAGTGTAATATTGCAATGAAAAGTGGAACAAATGTCCAAGAATGAGGGAATGGTCAGGTACCTAGGGATAGAAAGTACTCAAGATATAAGGATGAACAAAGATACATTTTAATAAAAACAACAGTAAAAAAACAGCCCGTCTTCCCCCGCTGGCAAACAAAAATTGGAATCCTACTTACAAGATTCAAGTAGGAAATGCGCATGTAATAACATATAGTATCGCAGGGGAGTCGCTTCTCGTTGTCGACGGCCACCTCCAGAGTCCTAGCGGTGTATCCTCCAGACCCGCTGGGGCGCTTGGATCGTCCGGTTAACAGTCAGAGCGTCCGATTGACTGTCTTCCCTCTACCTGATTGGGTAACCTCCGATGTCCCGGACGCTGGCTCGCTTCCGGGCAAGGCAGAGTCCCGCTGTGAGGATGGAGTGCACGTAGATGCTACTCCTGTAAGCGCACGCGTGAGAATAGGGCCAAACTCCACCCTACGCGTTTCACGGATCCTTCCGCTTCGTCAGGGGTATAGTGCCCGGAATAGCTTGGAGGTATTACCACCTCTCGCGAGAGAAGCGAGCCAGCACCCGGGACATCGGAGGTTACCCAATCAGGTAGAGGAAAGACAGCCAAGCGGACGCTCCAAGCACCCCAGCGGGTCTGGAGGATACACCGCTAGGACTCCAGAGGTGGCCGTCGACAACGAGAAGCGACTCCCCTGCGATACTATATGTTATTACATGCGCATTTCCTACTTGAATCTTGTAAGTAGGATTCCAATTTTTATTTGCCAGCGGGGGAAGACGGGCTGCTTTTTACTGTTGTTTTTATTAAAATGTATCTTTGTTCATCCTTATATCTTGAGTACTTTCTATCCCTAGGTACCTGACCATTCCCTCATTCTTGGACATTTGTTCCACTTTTCATTGCAATATTACACTATGTTTGTCTATTTTTCTTTCTCCACATGTGCTGCTATCCATGAATTAATCACATTTCGAATTTATCGACAGGTGTTGGACTTACCGGTTCATAATTTTTTCAAGGACATTCTCATACCAGCACGGTTGTATTTTTATTATATAATTATATGCTGTAATTGTATTTTTCATCACTGTATGTTAGTTTATTTTTGCACAGGCGCCATCTGGTAACATTTTTTCCACTTAAAGTGAAGCACTACCTCTTTCCTCACTTATCGATGCTTCGGTACAGGTAGGGAGCCGGTATTGCTGATCAGGACTGGCTGAAAGGAGCATGTGTGAGCTGCCGTTTGCCTATTGGGCGAGGGGAATCAGCATGTCCCTACTACGGCAGAATAAGTGTCCGTACTCGCGAAGCGAGCGTTACGGACACGGTGCTATTGAAAATATGTCCTTACTCGCGAGTGTACTTAAACCGGAGAATGCCTGTACACACACACATACACACAAACTCTACAGCTACACATACACAGAAACACACTCTCTCTCCTCACTGTGTTCTGTGCTGAGCCCTCTGCAGGGAGGGAGGGGGAGGTTCAATGCCTAGCTGCTGCCTCCTGTCCAATCACCTCCCCTGTCTGAGAGCTGCTGATAGCAATGGGCCAGACATATCGCAAGAAGAAATTACCATAGTTGGACAAAGATGGGAGGACACAATAACATTTGTTGGAGCCACGTGGAGAAAAGGCTTGCAACCGCAGTACCTGGAAGATCATTGGGGAGGTTTTCATCCAGCAGTGGATTGACAAGGGCTGAAGAGGATACATAGAAATATCTATTCCTGAATACAGAGATTATTTTCAAATGTTTCAGGATAATTCCAATGTTTTTGTAATGAGCAGATAACCCCCATCCAAACAGTGGGTCTCTCCAGAAAGTGGGGAGAATAATGCTTTGGTTGATTACTGATACAGTACTACTGATCAAAATAATGTATATTGATGTATGTCTAAAATCAAAGTCTCAGATACATTACGTTTACTGGTTGAATAATGTTTATTTATTTTTTAACATGCTATGTTAATTCTTCAAATGGTACAATATATTAGAGATCATACACAGAAACACCAAGATTCAATTAGTTAACACTGGATTGCTGTGCAATAACCCATATTAGAGCTGCCATTGATTTGAATTACAGGTAATGCCAAAGTATTCCTCTTGGAGATCACGTCAGACAACTCATTTTCTTGAATCATCACCCCCCAAAGAAGACTATGAGCAGTTTATTAGATTTTCACTCCCGGAGCAAATAAAGGCAACACGGACATTTTATTTTTAAGGCTTTCAAGAGATCAAGTGGATTTTTATACATTCCCTCCCAGTTAAAACAATGGTTTTAGGAGTGACTGCATATCTTTGACATGTATTGTAACCGGTTTTCCATCAAACGGTTAAACTGAAGCTGAATAAACATCATCAAGTGTCGCATGTGAATGTGGAGATCTGAGAATATGAAGGCACATATCAAGGAGCAGAAAGCCTAGAACGTGGAATACATACTGGATTCTAATTCTTTCCAATGAGCAGAGGAGGCTGTGAAGTCCTTTTATATTTTAAAGCAGGGATCAGCTGTTATTATTTAGCCTGCCAAGCCTGGGCTGGAATTACTATCCTCTCAAGCAGCAAATATAGGCTTCCACGTGTAAATACTTTATGCAATTGCTCACAAATTGAGCCGGTTTTTGTGGTCGGTTTCAATTCATTAGACCCTAAAAACAAGAGCATAAGCAAGGAAGCCAGAGGCTTTTCATGGATAAATCTGACGTCATGGTGATCAGTTGATATTAAATGCAAACCGGTTTCAAGAGTGGTTCTCTCTTTTTGAAATTTTAACGTCAAACGGAAAGGGGGCCAGCGTGAGACCAAACCGTCCTTCCAGCATCGGCTTGAAGGATTCGTCAGCAAAGGTAAAAGTGAAGGCTTGGAGGAGATTCACAAACATCAGGAACAATTCCATTTTGGCCAACTGCTCTCCCATGCAGACACGCCGACCTGTTTGAGAAAATCATGTTTGAATAAATTAAAATCTGGAGGACCAGAGATCTTTAAAAACAAAAAAACAAATATGTTGTTATGTAGAGGATCTTGCTGTGTAAGGCTGCATCCATAGAGGATGGAGCCGCGCTGAGCCGCGCGGACGCGCAGGCTCGCCTGTTCAAGCATGAGCGATTTCATGCACGTGCAGGCGAGCCAGCGTGCGCGATCGGGAGGCGGGGCAGTGATGTCGCTGGGCCAATAGCCCGAGACGCACCGACGTCAAGGCACCGTGACGTTGACGCTGCTGTGCTGTGCTGTGATTGGATGTTTTCAGCCGACAGTGCGCTGAAAAACAGCTTTGCCCGTCGGCTGAAAAATCCAGCGCCTCAGCACGCCTGCGTGAGCCCCCTCTCAAGACAGCCTCATTGAGGATGCCGGGGCTCAGCGCGGAGAGTCCGCACGGCTCAGCGCGGCCTGTCCTTCCATGGATCCAGCCTAAGAATAAGTAGACCAAGATTGGAAGTAAATTTAAAAAAAAAACCTCAATGGAAACAACAAAATTAGAAGTGTGTGTGTGTGGGGGCTGGGGGGGAAGGGGGAGGGGCACAAGTCAACTGTTCAGCATAGTACTTACTCTGGTGGTGGTGTTCGAGGGGGGGGGGGGGGGAATTGGGAACTGTGCTGACTCACCACCCCGACCGGCATAGCTCACGCTAACAAAACATGATGGGGAGCACTGCTGCCAGTCGCGGGGGTGACACGCAATATTGATGAGCTTAATGTGTACTCATTTGCATATAATTTCCCAGAATCCCTGGCTGCAGTGGAAGCACTGTATGCAAAGAGATAATGGTGGTATGTGGCAGTGCCGCTTGATGTTCGTCAGTGACTGAAGCAGGGCGCATGTATCTGTCTGCAAGCAATAGTTTCAGTTTCTCGATTTTCTGAACTAAGCACACATCATAAACCATGTAAAGAAACGATTGTAAGATTGATATACCGATCCCAAAAGGAATGAATGCTTCTTTCTTGAGGATCTCTCCATGCTCATCTAGAAATCGGCTGGGGTTGAAATCATTAGGCTTGTCCCACACTTTCGGATCTCTGTGTACAGACCAGAGATTAGCCAGCACCACGGTGCCTTTAGGAATTGTATATCCCTGGAACACTGAGGAATTATAACAAATACTGCATGAAAACTGTGCTGCCGTGAGGTTTTACTTTGTATGTACACAACTGAAGTCACAATATAAGAAAGAATCACTGCCAATAAGCAGACAGTTTAAAGTTGTGTTCTTTTTTTTTTTTTTTTAAATGTCATTTGAACGGCTAATGCACACCATTTATACTCCAAGTTACATTTTACACTCCCAGGCCGGTCTTGTGCCATTGATAAGCTGCGGCCACATGTTCAGCCCCTAAGGGAGAATCAAAATTGCCTCGTTTGCAGGTGGAAGAGGCAGCACAAGAGGAAATTGTGTGATACAGAAATGTAAAGGTTTAGAACTTGTCAAAGAGTGGAAGGAGTGATATAGTGGTTAAGACCCGGGCTTCGAGAGAGAATAAACCAGTTTCAAATCAGAGTGTCAGCAATTTATGACAACTTGGGAAACGGGTCTTTAGACCTTCAAGCAACAATAGATTGTTAGCGGTTCAGGACAGGAACCATTCACTGTACAGACCGGCACAATATAAATTAGATGTGTCTCTGTTAAGTATATTCATTAAAGCAGGGGCTCTCAACTCCAGTCCTCAGGACACCACAACAGGTCAGGTTTTAAGGATATCCCACTTTCAGCACAGGTGGCTCAGTCAAAGTCTGAGCCCCTGACCGAAGCTTGAATATCCTTAAAACCGGACCTTTTTGCAGGCGGGAGAAGGGGGGTCTTGAGGACTGGAGTTGAGCACCTGTGCATTAAAGCATAATAGACGTTGGTGACTCTGTATAGTACCAAGTAACTATAGTATAGCAGAGAAGTGGAAGCCTGGGCACAGGAATTCTAAACGTTCTGTTTATTGATCAAATCTGTATTCCATGTTTATTGTTGAATCATTATGCGTGTAATCTTCATAAATACATCTTCTTGAATTAATTTCTCCACGTTATAATAATAAAAAAAAAAACACACATTCTAAAATGATGTCGTTTATTTTATGTAGTACATTTTTTTTTAAATCCTGTTCCTACACAGAGACAGACACCATCTTATAAATACCCTTATGACACGTTAATTGCTCACCAGTAGTTTCAGAAGCCATGTGGGGGATAGAAAGAGGGACGACCACAGTCATTCTCTGCACCTCCATGATGGTGGCTTCTGTGAAGGGCATTTCAGACTTGTTGGTCAGAGATGGAGGCCTGTCACGCCCGATGACTGCGTCAATCTCAGCTTGGACTTTCTCTGATCAAAATAAAGAGCGTCAGATCATGGGGATTACTCATTGGTGCAGTTTGCAACTATTTACCACTATACAATTCCCTATATGTAATATAAAGGATTTGGATCTACAAGGACTAGAGGTCCCATCATTTTACATTCCAAAGTCAAACAGCAGCAAAATCGCTGTCATTTTATCCCTTTACACAATTGATACAAACACGTAGACCACAGGTTATTTAGCGCAGGATTTAAAGAGGGCGTTCCTTCTAACACCACGTTTAATAGGTTACATGATTTACACCGTTTTTTAACAAACTATGCAAATTATTCTATAAATAAAAGGTTTTAAAAATGTTTGTGTCTCCATAGTAAACAAATGTTTTAATTAATTATCTAATCCTAAATCTGTATTGTTATATGGTTGTTTTGATTAACAAACAAACAAACAAATCTTCTGGCATATGCGACAATGTACATAGACTGACCTGTTTTATTTTTCTAATAATGGTAGCATAATTAGTTTAAAGAGATAATGGGAAAGAACAATTCTAAACGTCTGACCATAGCATTAAGCAGATGCAATGAAAATAGAAAAAGACTCATTTTTTAAGCAAGCAGCAAATAAGTTTCCTTGGGGGGAGGCATTTAATATTTGTAAAGAAGTCAATTACACTGACAATTTGTTAAAAATATATATTTTGCGTGGTATACTAGTAGGCCCCTTTAAAACCAGGTACTACACTGATGGATGGACAGGTTATCATGGTATATAGAAAACACAAAAACACAAAAACAAAGCGCACAACGCTCATAATGCATTAAAAGAAATATTATTCCAATCAAACAGTACAGGTAAGTATTATGCGTACATCAAGGGAGAAAAAACCCAGCATGTCAGGGGTTAATGTTACCCATGCGCCAGCCGGATCTCCAAACAGAATATCTTTGGTTTAAGCAGCTTCCAGCCTCTGAGTCTTTCGATCCATAAACGAAGTCAGTAGATCCTCAGTGGTCCCACTATTGGCGGTGGAAGTCCCTGCAGACTAGTTCATAACGAGGATGGCGATTCCGCTGGTTGGGTTGGTATCTCACGGTGGCTTAGTGCACACTCCCAGCCTTCAGATCCTCCGCTTCCGGATCTCTGACGTCACTCAGTGGCGACACCGCAACTGAGTGACGTCAGAGACCCGGAAGCGGAGGATCTGAAGGCTGGGAGTGTGCACTAAGCCACCGTGAGATACTAACCCAACAGGCGGAATCACCATCCTCGTTATGAACTAGTCCGCAGGGACTTCCACCTCCAATAGTGGGACCACTGAGGATCTACTGACTTCGTTAATGGATCGAAAGACTCAGAGGCTGGAAGCTGCTTAAACCGAAGATATTCTGTTTGGAGATCCGGTTGGCGCATGGGTAACATTAACCCCTGACATGCTGTTTTTTTTTCTCCCTTGATGTACGCATAATACTTACCTGTACTGTTTGATTGGAATAATATTTCTTTTAATGCACTATGAGCGTTGTGCGCTGTGTTTTTGTGTTTTTTGTCTAGCTTTAGGGGGTGTTTTGAGCCACCCCTGGTTCTACGGCTGCAGACGCTCCTTTATCAGTGTCCACCAGGTCACGTATCATTTAATTTTTATCATCACTTTATTATCACCCCACCAACGTGATTGACTGTAGCTGCGCACTTTATACACTTTGTTTCACGTATCATGGTATATGCCAGGAGTGGCCAACTCCAGTCCTCATGGGCCCCCAACAGGTCAGGCTTTAAGGATGTCTCTGCTTCAGCACAGGTGGCTCAAACAGTGGGCTCAGTCAATAACCGAGCAAATGATCCTTAAAACCTGACCTGTTGGTGGCCGGGAGGACTGGAGTCGCCCACCCCTGGTCTATGATTCTGTGATGGGAAGGAAACCGTAGACCCTTTATATTTAAGAAATGTTGCACTGCTCCTAATAAAAATCTGCTTTATAAATCACCTCACTGTGCAGACTGTCAGTAAGGCAGTTCTCATCTCTAATCTTTGACCTCCACCGTTTTAAATCTTGATTAGCCGCTCCTGGTAAACAGAATTATATCTACAGTACCTGACCTGCTTCTCGGGTCAAAAAAAAGCAGAGACACATTAACCAAGCTGGAAATGGATCCACTTTTTAAAGAACAACTCGCGTCAGAGCGCAAACCGGGAACAAACAGGCACTGCGCTCTCCGTCCGGTTTGTACCGCAGCCAACAGCGCTATTCCTCAGTGAGTGCGCACAGCGAATGCAGTCTACTTTGTTCTAATATACTGTACAGCCTCATTAGATCAGTCTAGCAAGGACCTCGTTTACCCCCTCCCAGGGTTTACTATAGACTTAATACCATCAGAGGCTGCATACCAAAGGGATTTACAGTGTTCTAAACGCTACGTTCTTACTAGTTATGGCAACACTTGGCTGAATACAATTAAGAATATTCTACTTCAAAACCTACTTGAAGCAACGGTGACGTTAATATCCAGCCACTGTTTTCCACATTTAGTAACCTGCTTAGGTAACATTATTACTAATATTCAATCGCTCTCATAATAGCACAACAGGGACTTCCTTTCCCCACTATTTGCTCCCATTATGTCACCTGGGTTTTGTGCTAGTTGTGCAAGTGCCTTATTACATTTATATTTACCCATCTGATCTCAAACAAGCAGATACTATTATCCTAGTTACTTTATATTCCATCTCAGCTTGCAGCTAAAACTGACATTAGTAATTCACTACTATCTGGATCACTCAGTAGGGACAGGAATACTCCCTTCCCCATAGCCATTGTTCTAGATCACACTTTTTAATCTCTGCACACACATATAAACACTATTTGTACATATATTTCTGCCTTGGCATTTATTTTACACTTAGAAATGAGAAGTTAAGTTTTATCCCACTTGCATTTAACTATGCATTGTCCAAGTGCAGTATACAGTGCTTTTTTCTTCTTTAGTCGCCTGTGACAGAGTGAAGTCAACTCCTATATATAGCAGACACTGGCAGTCTCATATAAAAAGGTTAAGGGCAGTCCTAACGTCCTTAAAAGAAGCAGGGCTCACTGCAAATCCCAAAAAATGTGCCCTGGGTAAATCCACTACAAAATACTTGGGCTATGCCGTTGGGGGAGGGATAGTAAGGCCACTAGCTAGCAAGGTAGCCGCCATAAAGGAAGTCCCCACCCCACAGACAAAGACACAGGTCCGCTCCCTTTTGGGGTTAGCAGGGTATTACCGGCGGTTTATCCCCAATTTTTCGGAAATTTCTGCACCCCTAACAGATCTGACAAAAAAGAGTGCCCCAACCCAAGTTAAATGGTCTTGGGAGTGCCAAGACGCCTTTGACATGCTAAAAAAGTGCCTGTCAGAGGGCCCCGATCTTCGGAGCCCAGATTTTAAAGAGCCCTTCATCATCCAGACGTATGCCTCAGAGGTAGGACTGGGAGCAGTGCTGTCTCAGCAATTTGATGGTGTTGAACACCCCATACTGTTCATCAGCCGGAAGCTGTTCCCAAGGGAAGTGAGGTATTCCGTTATTGAGAAGGAGTGCCTCGCTGTAAAATGGGCAATTGAGGCCTTGAGACATTATGTCGCCGGAGTACACTTCACCCTGATCACTGACCATGCGCCCTTGAAGTGGTTAAACACCATGAAGGACACAAATCCAAGGTTGACCAGGTGGTATATTGCCCTCCAACCCTTCTCGTTTGATATTCAGCATAGACCGGGAAAGAACCATGGAAATGCTGATTTTTTGTCAAGGGAAGGAGTGGAGGGTCAGGCTTCAGCCGTGTGGGACACTAGCCACACACAAACAGGGGAGGTATGTGACAGAGTGAAGTCAACTCCTATCAGTTACGCCTGGGAGACATATGTCTGAGTGCTTCATCCAGCACTCATAAGGGTTAACTCAGGTGGAACTTGGGTAGTCAGGAAGTAAGCCGTAAAGGTAGAAAAGGATCTTGTTTCCAGCAGTAGCTGGCTCCCTCAGACAAGAGCACATGGATAGATGTGCTGCTAGCCAGAAGGATACAACACACTACTTACTGCAGCCAAAGTAAGATTTGTTTCATTTGTTTTCATCACTGCTTAAAAGACTCTTAAGGTTTGGTTATGGTTTAGCCAGCCAGCCTGCTAGATAGGTCTGCTGTGTTAGTCAGATTTTCTCCCATCGTGGAGCAGGATTTATTTTGTTAAAGGGACAGTGTACCCGCATGTTATGTTACTGTGGAGAAATAAAGCCATTGAACATTTTTCATTATCCTGAAACTACACGTGTGGACTGTTCCCTGACCTCGGCTACAGGCCGTCCTGCCACATCGCCTTATACAGAAATTCTGTTTTTTGCACCGTCAATTGGTATATAGCATTACCCATTACTGTACTGAGAACTAGCTGAGCTCCCTCCTTGTTATATCATTATAAAATCACCTCAACAGTGTGCAGACTGTCAGTAAGGCAGTTCTCATCTCTAATCTTTGCCCTCCACTGTTTACAAATCTTGATTAGCTGTTTCTGGTAAACAGAATTATATCTACAGTACCTGACCTGCTTCTCGGGTCAAAAAAACAGTCATTAATAAAGCTGGAAACGGATCCACTTTTTAAGAACAACTCATAACGTACTTCGTACCTAATAAAAGCTTCTAAACACTGATGGGTCGATTTAAAGGAGCAGTCCCTTCTAGGAACATGCTCAAGAGGGTATATATCTGGATGACTGATGACTTGACCAGAATTGAATATATATATAATATTTAATGTACTTAAGTAATGATGTAAACATGCCGAGCTGAGACATTGAAGGGATTTAATGTTCTCATTTTGTCTGATGTCTGTGTGTTCTAACACACCAAGTTTACACAGGCAAAAGCTCACCGCTCCCCTTCCCTGGCTCTCCAAAAAGGGCTGGGTAGGCCCGGTAGGCTACGGGTAGAGAAAACACTTCAACACTCCACTTAAGTGCAAAATGTTTGCAAACCAAGCAATATTTGCTACAGTATTTGCCCTCACAAAAATTCACACATCTCTACTCTCGACCATTCAGAGGTACCACGTAACATGCTAGCACTATCCTCACAAAGCTGCCAAGAGCACCTCTACAGAATGAAAACATTTGTGTGTGTGCGGGGGAGGTAGAAATGCTACAATGAATCATTTTATAACAATAATTTTGGGGAGTATATAAAACCGCTGTGGTAACAGAACATTTCTTGTTTGAACCCAACATACAAAAATAGGAGAAAGCGCAGAAAATAACTCTTTTAGGTATAATTCACATGAATATTTATTAAGGTAAATCAAACACTTACAATTTAAAATCTGACTGCAGGCATTGCTTCTATCTTCCCCCGTATCACCCGATGGTAAGGACTGTGTGACCCCCGGCTCCTAGGTC
The DNA here is from genome assembly GCF_040206685.1 of Ascaphus truei. Taxonomy (NCBI): domain Eukaryota; kingdom Metazoa; phylum Chordata; class Amphibia; order Anura; family Ascaphidae; genus Ascaphus; species Ascaphus truei. Next base: position 343,900,772 of record NC_134483.1, read on the forward strand.
CGCGCTTCATTGTTGTGGGAGCACCGCATGGCCACTCTGTTTGGGGCAGCCGGACTACGAATCTCAGGATGCACTGCGGGTCCCACCAGTCTCGCGAGAGTCACTGATTAGCTAGAAAGCCGCTCTCGCGGTTGATTCAGTGAACGGGGAGCAAATAAACAGTGTCCCGACGGGTTTTGACACCACGGACCCTGAAGCAAATAATTCCCCTCTACGCGTTTCGCGTGAACTCGCGCTTCATCAGGAAGTATTTTTGTAGGGATGCTGGGAATAATTATATATACACCAATGGATGCCTTCCTATTGGCCCATTTGCATCAACTAAACGTGCCATCATTGGACAAAAACCCCATACATACAGACAACATAGATTGACATAATTAACACATTCCACAAAAAATAAGGCAGCATAAAATACATAAAAATTAAAAATAAAAACATGATTAAAACCCATCATAGAAAATCTCAAACCTAAACCTAACAAATTCACCAATCTTGTACCCAGCTCCCTCAAACAACCTAATGTGACCCAACCAAGTAAAACATTTAGGGAAACCAAAACAGTAATTTTAAATGTGGCAACTGCGTCATGTATAAATACATGGCGCCATGCAAAACATTTAGTGATGGTAATACAGGAAAGGATTACAAGATTGGTGAATTTATTACATGTTCTACAAATTTTTATAGTTTGTGTCATTGACTGTCCCTGCAATAAATACCATGTAGGGAAGACCATCCGACCCGTAAAAAAGGTCAGGATTGGGGAACATGTCAATGGCATAAAAAATGCGAGACACCGTTTGGAAAAAGGGAAAACTATACACAATGTGTCTCAGCACTTCCTGGACCATCACAATGGGTCAGTGGAGGGATTACATTTTAGGAGGTCTGGGGGTAATTAAAAAGGATGTAAGAAAAGGAGATAGGGATCTTAAACTCCTTCAGCGAGAACAATTTTGGATATTTACGCCATGTAGCAAGGACACTCAGGGGCTTAATGAACAACTAGAGCTTCACCCATTCTTAAAATAGAGTAGATATGTTTCCAGCACGGAATGATTTAGATTGCCCTATATCCAGTTTATATAACCGCTTTCCATCTGGTTTGGGTTTGCTGTATGAAGTGTTACCTTTTTAGATTTTTAATGAGGTTTAAGTGTTTTAATAATTTTTTTACATTTTAATGGGGTTAATAGGTTAACCTAAGCAATAAATTAATGGCAGTAGTAATGGGATGTACAGGGTTAATGAGGGGTGTGGTTCCATTATATTCATCTGGTACGTTTAGACTTAGAGATTATTCTATGATGGGTTTTACGTACAGTATTCATCTTTTAAGGGTTTTTAAGAGTCTTATGTATTTTATGCTGCGTTTTTTGTGGTATGTGTTAATTATGTCAATCTATGTTATCTGTGTGTATGGGGTTTTTGCCCAATGATGGCACGTTGAGTTGATGCAAATGGGCCAACAGGAAGGGTCTGTTAATCAAATATTGTCGAAATGAACATACTGTAGAAATGGATGATATATGGATGAAATGGACTGGGGGGGAGTCTCTGGAGATGAGGTTGTTGGTGGTGCGCAGAATCCATTTTGTCTGTATTCTATTCTCGTGTGTGTCTTGTGTCTCATGCTGTGTTCCTGCAATCATTTCATGTGAGAAAGAATGTGTATGTATGGGTTTTGCTACCAGTACACAGGGCCAAAATGGCCTATGGCTCAATGCCCAGAAATTAGGGAGAAGCACCTATTCTGCAGTTATACAGACTTATATAAAAGTATATCCTAACAGTTCTTGTTCATTGTATTAAGAATGTTTTAACCAAGCTTTTACTCATTTTAGTGACCTTTATTATGATAGGTTTAGAATAGGGAGGAGATATTGTATTCCACCTAGTAACTTATTGTAGACAAAGAAACTCATGTGTACAAAAAGGCTGCAAGGGCCCTCTGCTTGCAGAGTATCTTGTTACACTCCTGTGTGATCATTCAGAATATTACAATAAACAAACTCATTATCTACGACCCGTGCTTGCTCTTATTTTCGTGCATTTGCAAACAACAACACATCCATTGGTATATATAATTATTCCCAGCATCCCTAAAAAATACCTCCTGATGAAGCGTGAGTTCAAGCGAAACGCGTAGAGGGGAATTATTTGCTTCAGTGTCCAAGGGCTGGATGTGGTATCAAAACCCGGCAGGCTAATGTTTATTTGCTCCCCGTTCACCGAATCAACCGCGAGAGCGGCATTCTAGCTAATCGGCGAGTCTCGCGAGACTGGTGGGACCCGCAGTGCATCCTGGGATTCGTAGTCCGGCTGCCCCAAACAGAGTGGCCATGCGGTGCTCCAACAACAATGAAGCGCAGAGGGCGGACCTAGGAGCCGGGCGTCACACAGTCCTTACCATCGGGTGATACGGGGGAAGATATAAGCAATGCCTGCAGTCAGATTTAAAATTGTAAGTGTTTGATTTACCTTAATAAATATTCCTGTGAATTATATCTAAGAGAGTTATTTTCTGAGCGCTCTCCTATTTTTGCATGTTGTGCCTTCTTTGCCCCGGTGGATCACGGGAGAGGAGTGGAGCAGCGGGGAACTCTCTCTTGTTTGAACCCAAGCACTATTTTGTGGAAGAACTGCAGCTGAAATATCTTTTAAAATTTCTAAAATGTAGAATATGTTTCAAGTTATTAGATGATTCAAAGTTTTATTCAGTATAAGACATGGGGTCTTATTCAATAAGCTCCTAAGCTATGCGATCGGCTGAAAAATGTTGTTCAAGTCAGTGGCAGTTTTCAGCAATCAGCCACTTCAGAAATTGAATAAGGGGCATAGTTTCGGATGTCTACAGTCTGACACTCCGCAATTTAAATCAACGTTTCACAGTAAACAATTCTTACTCTGCTGTACAAATGAAAAATATTTAGGATTAATGTTGTTTAGAGCTTCTCACACAGGGGTTAAAAGAATGTCAGTGTTACACAGTAATTTTCCACTCCACACTCACTACAGATAGTCCTCGTTATCCAACGTTTAACTTTACAACGAATGGCATATCCAACACTTTACAATGCAACCCTATGGGCTGTTTTCCGACGCCTGACTGCGTTATCCAATGCTCACCGCCACTGATTAACATGGGACTCACTTTACAACGGTTTCACTAACCAACGCTAGTTCCAGAACCGATTCCGTTGGATAACCGAGGACTGCCTGCACTACAGAATTTGCTAGGACAGGTTTGTGTTTTAGTGCCCATTCTTAGTCACAAAGAAAAAAAAACGTACCTTGTATATTTGGATGAAGGCACATATACAAGAGAGACCAAAGCAGTGTGTTTGTGGTTGTGTCAGTGCCTGCGATGAAGAGATCACCAATAATGTAGAACAAATATTCTGTGTTGAAGCTACTGCCGGCCTGGCCCTTTTTCTCCTCTTCTATGTGAAGGAGGTACATGTCAATAAAATCTCTGGGACTCTCTGGGTTTAAGGTGGCCTCGTGCTCTGCAATTATCCTTTTTAGAAAGGCGGTGATATCTACCACGATTTGCCTCAGCTCCCCAAAAGCTCCAAAGGGCAGGTAATACATCCAAGAACATATGTTGGCGAGGATGGCCTCGCTGTTCATGCTGATCTCCAGCCCACGAGACATCAGATTCAACATAGTCTTGAACTCCTCATCTTCATAGTTGAAGCGTTTGCCAAAACATATGGAGCAGATGATGTTGGAAACAGCATTATTTATGATTTGAAAGGGGCAAAAGGCATCTCCCCCATGTTTCAGCATTTCTGCCTTCACATACTTGAACTCTTCGATGATTATGGGCTCCAGGCTGAGCTTTCCTAGCCCAAAGTGTCTCAGGGTTGAATGAGAGAACCTTCTTTGTTGTCTCCATATTGGTCCGTAGGATGCAAATACAATACCTAAAAATAGAAGCAATAACATTCAGTAAAATTATTTAAATTTGAGTAAAAAAACATTTTCATGATACAATTTACTAAATTAAACAAAAGATTAAGACCACACACACACACACACACTCTTCAAAACATCCATTTCTTTAATGCGCATATATACAGTAGTTCACTGGCCTCCAACACAAACACCCCCATATGATATGTAACAAGGATCGGGGTCATCTAAAACCTCATAACATAACCAAATGAAATGTTATAAATGCAATCTACAGCATTCACAGTCGTGATCGAATGATGAACATAAAAAAATATATATTACATTATCCCAATGAGCTGCAGAATTCACAAAGGCTGTCATTTTCCGATGTCAACTGTGGAGTCACAGTAAATCACACCTAATGATACATGTGAAACACTTTAGAACTAAAAATGAACAAGATCGATGTATGGTTAAATGGGCCAACGACTTGGAACTGAAATTGACTCGGAAGACATATGGGATAAAGCGGCCAAAACATCCATCTGCACAATCACAAAAGAAAACATCTATAAATTAATTTAAAAATCAGTGATATCTAACGCCCTCAAGATTGAAGCAGATCTTCCCAGAAGCCTCGGATCAATGCTGGAGGGCCTGTGGACAGGTTGGCAATATGGTCCACATTTGGTGGAATTGCCCAGCAATACAGATATACTGGGGCAGCGGTGCACAAACTGGGGGGCACGAGATTTTCTGGGGGGGCGCGGGCTGTTGCAGAGGCCATACGCTCTTCCCCAAAGCATTTAATGCCGTGGATCGCGTGAGGCCTCTGCAACACTCCACTTACCTTGATTCAGCCTGCTGTGATGCGTGCCCATAGCAACGCAGCACAAAATGACGCTGCGGGACCATGTGACGTGACATGACCGGTCGCCATGGCGTCACATGACGCCGGTCATGGCGTGACGTCACATGGCCCTCACACGTCGGAGAGCAATGTGGGGGGAGTGGGTGCAGCGCGAATAGTTTATGCACCCCTGTACTGGGGAATGATAAAGGAAATTATCAAAGACACTACTGATCTGAATATCACACTTGACCCCCTGGTGTCTGTGCTGGCCAAGCCAATCGAGGACACCAATCCCCCGACCAAACGCCTAATCTCCCCATATATTGACGGACGCCAGATGCGCAATAACGACAGCATGGAAATGCCCATCACCCCCATCCAAACAAATGGTCACAAACAGAGTAGGGGAAGTAATGCTGATGGAAAGACTCTCAGCCTTCCTCACATACAACTGAAAAGTTTCATAAGACCTGGAACCCATGGATAGAAACTCAAACCTAGAGGGCCGCCAGGCTAATCCGCAAATGGACACAAAGAGGCAGATGGAGCCCCCCCCCCCCAAAAAAAACTGTTTTATATACTGTTAGTAATAATGTGCGATGAAAAAAACGCAAAATATATTTGTCCAAAAAAATAAATAAATAGATTAAAAAAATTAGCAAGATCGAAATTCTAAAAAGGCCCTCGACTTAAATTTAATGGCCCTTCCTACTGTAAGTCTTGTATTTAGGAAAAATTACTTGGTGTGAAAATGTAGAAAAAATATTCAGAAATGAAGCCTGTTCTAAATATTTCCTGCACAACACTCTTGACTTGTAATGAATAAAATAAACTACCTCTCGTCGGGTTAGATGTAAACTTCCTGACGTGCCCCGAATCGATTTACACAGATATGGATTATCTCATTAACGATGTTCAGCACAGCTAATTAAATTAGAGGAAGCTCCACACAGTGCCTATTAGTGTCAGGTCACTTTCAAAAATAGATTGTTATATTTCACAAACAAAAGCTTGAATAACAAGGTTCTTTTTGAATGACAAAGTCAACTCTTAAGACTTAAAATTAAACTTCTGTTTATACCCCTCATGTGACATTTTTAATCATATCATTCCTTCAGGCCAAACCTGGAATATAACAGGGACTTCAATCCACCCCCTCAAAACAATTACTGGCACTCATACAAATAAAGACACAGAGCAGCCAAGAACTGTAAACAGGAAATTACTTACTTTGGAAAACCTATCGGCAATGACAAATATGGTCAAACTCATTCCAATAAAATTGGTAGTTCGAATACCTCGGTCCAATGTCGTATTTCTCAACCAGGGTGTTGGGGAACCTAGGTGTGCAGTGACCTTCTGCTAAGGGGGACTACTCAGGCGACTGCCTTAGCACATCCCGCGCTGCCTGGAGGAGAAGTAGAGGCTGCCATTCACCTCTCTCAGCCAGGGCCGTTTTAAGACCTTCATAGGCCCTAGGCACGTTTATTTCTAGAGGCCTGTGTGTCCGATATTTTTATCCATTTTTATGCTAATTTCATCATTTGCTTGTTTCTTTCGATACTAGCAATATTTGGCATCGATACTTTTGTTTCGATATTTAAAAGGTATCGATACTTTGAAGGCATTTTAAATACAAATTTGCTGTTCTCTCTTATTGTGTGATTTTTTTTGTTTAGGTATTTTTTTTCAACTGAAATATTGTAGGCCTTAATAGGTTCATAGGCCCTTGGCACTGTGCCTAGTCAGCCTAATGTATAAAGCGGTCCTGTTCTCAGCCCCGGCACAGAGGAGAGAGAAGCCTCTCCAGACTGTATTTATGATTGAGGGTGAGTGTGCTATGTGAGATGGGGGACGTGTTAAGTGAAAGAGTGATTACAGGCAGTCTTCGGTTATCCATTGAGGGGCAGCTCTTGACCCTGCAGCATCTGCTGCAGTAGCAACCGGGGACCTGTCCTTAAAGAGAGATACATTTATCTTGACCAGGTGTTTGCTCTCCTCACACTGAGGCAACACTGATTATCCTAATTGCATGGTGTGCTATTAAATTTACTTTGAGAAACATCTGTCAAACTCGCCTTCCTACACAAGGCCAGCCTGGAGAACATAACTGAAAACAGATCAATCCCTTAGTAGCCAATGTGGCAAAAGAGGTACAGGTAATCCACGCCTATTCAACCCATGAGACATAAGGAGTTTAACAGGGTGCCCACAAAAGAAAAAAAACACTTATGCCCTATTTGTCTGTTAATAAAAAACACATGGTTGCGACGGTAGGGGCAACATGGTCAGCATATGAAAGGTTAAGCGCAGCCAGTCAAGATGGATGCCAAGATTCTGGCATACTATCCCATCTTATTCTGGCCAAGATGGCCGACCTGTTTATTGCTGTGTGCATTGGAAACGTTTATTCTAGCCCCATGTGCAATGTGATGCTGAATTCTAGATCTCGTGTGCTGGGGCGGTAATTCACCTAGCCAGTCTGCACACAAAGGAATCTAGGTTTTATTATCTAAATGTGGGTAGGGGAAGTGCTTGGGACACAGTATTAGTGGGGAGTGATGGATGTATATTCAGGCGAGATGAACTGAATAAAAGCGGAGCCATTGTTAATCATATAAATAACAAATAATATAAATAACAGGTCATGGGAATGAGTGCTTCAGACAGAGTAACATTAAGGAAGAGGAGTCCCTGCTCCGAGGAGCTTACAACCTAATTGGTAGGTAGGGGAACGTATAGAGACAGTAGGAGGGAATTCTAGTAAGTGCGTCTGCCGAGCTTTATGTACCATGTGTCCAGGATTATCCAGTGTGTTATTCAAATGCTTCTTTAAGCAAATGTGTCTTAAGGTGGGTCTTAACGGTGGATAGAGAGGGTGCTAGTCGGGTATTGAGGGAAAGGGCATTCCAGAGGTGCGGGGCAGTCAGTGAGAAAGGTTTAAGGCGGGAGAGGGCTTTAGATACAAAGGGGGTAGAAAGAAGACATCCTTGAGAAGAACGCAAGAATTGGGATGGTGCATAGCGAGAAATTACTGCTGAGATGTAAGGAGGGGCAGAAGAGTGTAAAGCTTTAAAAGTGAGGAGGAGAATTGAGTGTGAGATGCAGGATTTGATCGGAAGCCAGGAGAGGGATTTCAGGAGGGGAGACGCAGAGACAGATTTTGGAAAGAGTAGAATAATTCTGGCAGCAGCGTTTAGGATAGATTGTAGGGGAGACAGGTGAGAGGCAGGGAGGCCGAACAGCAGGAGGTTGCAGTAATCGAGACAGGAGAAAATGAGGGCCTGAGTCAGAGTTTTAGCAGACGAGTAACAGAGGAAAGGGCGTATCTTTGTGATATTGCGGAGGAAAAAGCGACAAGTTTTAGAAATGTTTTGAATGTGAGGGGCAAATGTGAGAGAGGAATCCATGTGAACCTCAGGCAGCGTGCTTGGGCTACTGGGTGAATGATCGTATTTCCAACAGTAATGTGGAAGGAGGTAGTAGGGCCAGGTTTGGGAGGAAGTACAGTATAAGGAGCTCTGTTTTTGCCATGTTAAGTTTAAGTCGGTGGATGGCCATCAAGGATGATATTCCAGAGAGACATTCAGAAACTGTGGTCTGTACAGCAGGTGTAAGGTCAGGGGTTGAAAGGTAAATTTGTGTGTCGTCAGCATAGAGGTGATATTTAAACCCAAAAGATGTGATTAGGTCACCTAGAGATAGTGTGTAAAGAGAAAAGAGAAGGGGTCCCAGGACAGAGCCCTGCGGTACCCCCACAGAGAGAGAGAGATCGATAGATGAGGAGGAGGTGTTAGCAAAATACAGTAGACACTGAAAGTATGATGGGAGAGGTAAGAGGAGATCCAGGATAGAGCTTTGTTCCGAATACCAAGAGTATAGAAAATGTGGAGGAGAAGAGGGTGGTCCACGATGTCAAATGCTGCAGAGAGGTCGAGTAATATGAGCAGAGTGTAATGACCTCTGTCTTTGGCAGCATGGAGGTCGTCGGTTATTTTAGTGAGGGCTGATTCAGTAGAGAGCAGTGCGGAAGCCAAATTGTAGAGGGTCTAGAAGAGAATAGGTGTTGAGAAAGTGTAGCAATCAAGAGAATACAAGACGTTCAAGGAGTTTGGAGGCAGGAGGGAGACAGGTCGATAGTTAGAAGGAGAGGTAGGGTCAAGCTTGCTTTTTTTGAGCAATGGTATAACGGTTGCATGCTTGAAGGAGGATGGAAAAGTACCAGAGTAGAGGGAAGAGTTAAAGATCTGTGTGAGCATAGGGATTATATAAGGAGCAAGAGGTTTTAGGAGATGGGAAGGAATGGGATCAAGAGAGCAGGTGGTAGAGGGAGAAGAGGAGATCAGCAGTGACACATCCTCCTCCGAGATAGCAGAAAAATTGTCAAGAAAGGCAGGAGGAGAGTTATGAAGTGGTGTGGGATGGGATGTTCTGACATATGGATTCCACCTTTTCCTTAAAAAAGTCAGCAAAGTCCTGAGGTGAGATGGAGGAAGAAGAGGAGGCAGCCGAGGGTGGTCTGAGTAGAGAGTCAAAGACAGAAAAGAGTCGGCGTGGGTTAGACTTGTGCGTGTTGATTAGTGATGAAAAGTAGTTTTGTTTAGCCTGAGAGGGCAGAGTTGAAACAGGACAGCATAAATTTGTAGTGAAGGAAGTCTGCGAGCGCATGAGATTTCCTACAGAGGCGTTCAGAGGAGCGAGTGGAGGAATGCAGCATGCGCGTGTTGGAATTTAGCCAGGGTCTGGGGTTAGAAGGGCGAGGACGGCAGAGAGAAAGCGGGGCATGTAGATCAAGAGAGGAGGATAAGGCAGAGTTGTTGTTCCTGACCAGGTTGTCAGGGTCTGAAGTAGAACAGAGAAGAGAGGGAGGAGCGTAAAGTGGAACCAAAAGCTGGTAGGTTAATAGAGCGCAGGTTTCTGCAAAAACGAGGGCTAGATGGAGATGGAGAGGGGAAGAAGCAAGATAGAGAAAATGAGATGAGGTGATGGTCAGAGAGAGGAAAAGGAGAAATGGGTGAGAGACAAGTTTTTAGTGAAAACCAGGTCTAGGTAGTAGCAATCCTTGTGGGTGTTGGCTGCAGTCCACTGTTGAAGGCCAAAAGAAGAAGAGGCTAGAGAGAGAAAGCGGGAGGCCCAAGGAAGAGAGGGGTCATCAATGTGGCAGTTGAAGTCCCCAAGGAGAAAAACAGTAGAGTCTGAGGAGAGAAAGAAAGAAAGAGCCAGGATTCAAAGTGAGAGAGAAAGGCAGAGGGGGGTGAGTAGAGGTAGGTGGGCGATAGATGACCGCCACGTGGACAGGGAGAGGCGAGAAGATCTGGACTGTGTGAACCTCAAAGGAGGAAAGCAAGAGAGGGGGGGGGGGGGAATAGGAAGAGTTCGGTAACGGCAGAGAGAGGAGAGCAGGAGCCCCACACCTCCACGGCGCGGAGTGTGGGAGAAGGAATGGTCGCCGTAGGAGAGGGCAGCTTCCAGAGCAGAGTCAGACTGAGTGAGCCAGGTCTCAGTTATAGCAAAGAGAAGCAGGGAGTGAGAGAGAAAGAAGTCATGCACGGAGAGGAACTTGTTAGAGAGGGAGCGAGCTGTTACAAGAAATCTATGCGTGGAGCACTTCACTACATGTATGGACACGGTGCATTCTTGCCTATACTTTCATTTGTAAACCAAGTACATGATCTGTGCTATCTGTACAGCAATACACCCATCTGCAAGTACTGCAAATATGATATTGGTAATGAGTCATTACTTTGATCTCAGAAGCATAATTTACAGATTAAATAAGTGCATGATAGGCAGACTCTAAAACCACAACACATTGCCCAACTGTCCTGCCTGCTGTCTCTCTGCAGGCACATTAGGAGGAGAGTAGTTCAGGTCTGAAGGACACAGTACATGGAAAACAAATATATTATTGTGCCCAGTATCTGCAACATCTAATCTGGACTAAATGGCAGAAAAGCGTAACCCCATCAATGCCAGAAGTAGTTAAATCCTTCACCAAAGTTTGCAATCCAACAGCTGGCAAAAGTGTAGTTCCACCTCACAACCTGTTAGCCACAACCTAAGTAAAAGCATTTACTGTTCTACAATCTAAACAGGAGATGCTAAGGTGATTATTCTATAACGTACGATCATGCCGATTCTGTACGACTACATGAAAACTCCCATTTACTTGACTTTATTGAACAAGCCCCCAACAGTGCAATTCAGAATGATACAGATCGTAGAACAATACATGCTGCTTGCATGATTGTAACGAAGGAAAGAATACAGCTGTTAGACCTATATATTGATGCACTGTTATTTGCCGCAAGATTGTTGCTTCAGATTTTTTTTTTTATATAATATATATATATATATATATATATTATACACACACACACACACACACACACACACACACACACACACACACACACACACACGGGTGCTACAGTATGATCCTGCGTCCATACAACTCAGCACATGTAATAACAAAATACCGGCTGGAATCAGCGCTCCATAAGGCTGAGTTTATAGTCCTGGCTACAACCCGTGACGTCACTCGTCGCCGTAGCAAAAGTTGCACTTTGGGTGTGAAATGTACCTGTCTGCAAGGGGCTGTGACGTCAGGTAGGGGGAAGGCAGAGGGGCGGTGTGATTGGCTTGCTGCAAGCCACATGGGGCTTCTGTAGCTGCAAATATCAAAATCTCTTGGCTACAGATATTTTGGTAGCTTTGTTGCTGCTCGTCGCCGTCGTGCTGACTATGCGAGGTCGCTACGGACTGCATTGGGTTGCTTTGCGGCTGCAAGCCGTCAACAGGACTATAAACTCAGCCTAATAGAGAAAAGGACTGATGGTGGAGGGGGGGGGGGGGGGGAAAGGAAGTGTTCCTTTTTGTATCAACTAGGTTTCTTTAATGTACAGAAAACTACAAAAAAGCTGTGTGTGCTGTGCACGCGCATAGTAAGTGAAACTTCTTTGACTTTTGTCACAGAAATTGTGTTTGTGATGTTTTAATTAAAAATCAAAATACAATTTCTTTGACAAAACGCAAATAAATTTGGAGCAGCAATGCATGCAGTCTAAGCTCCACCCTACGCGCGTTTCGTGACTACTGACGTCACTTCCTCAGGAAGGGTGGAGCTTAGACGGCACGCATTGCTGCGTGCACGACCCGGTTGGGGAAGGTGCAGTGGATGTTGACGTCATCTGAGGTTGACCTGGCGCTCTGAGTTGCGGCCACAAGGAAGAGATACACGCGGGACTCGGCCTCCTTACACACCACACAACAGCTCCTCAAGCCTGCGGACGGCACGTCGTAATCCATGTAGTAAGGTAGGTCATATAGCATGTGAGTGCATTGGCTGTTTTGATCTTAAATCGGTTTTATTAAATTGTACTGTACTACACTATTGGCATTTTTATTATTCCTTATGATATCTGGCACTGCGGTTGATCCGTGTGGAGAGGGCGTATAACACCTGAGGACCCATATTCAACCTTTGAGTGTCCCAGACCGCCAGCTAAAGATGCCTTTCAAGGCCTGTTTTTATCTACTTGGATGTAAGTAGCTAGCAGCTGTGTGGATGAGATCTCCACTAATAGAGAGTACTGCGCAATGGTTTTTCTGTCTTCTTTGATTCCAGATAATTACTTACCATCATAAGAAATCCAAGAGAATCAACGGCGAAGATTCATGAACTGTTTCTCTTAATCTCAGCACTGGGAACTTTCGTATCAGGTTAACATACATGATAGTGCGCCAAGGACTTTGTTCTCTGTATTATCAGGTATTTTATAAACAAGAAAGTTAACGTCACCTCAGACCTGGCAGATTGTTTTTGCAGCACATTGAAAAGAGAAGTGATGCAGTGGCACACAATACGATACATGCAATACAATCGGTGCGCCCCAAAACTCCTCCTCCTGACATTCTCCAAAAAAAAAAAACCACAAGCTGTCGCACATGGTGCAAAACCTGCAGCAGCGCCCTTCATACATTGGGCAAACGCGCACAGCACAAAAATTGTGCAGTTTTGCTCCAAAACGGTACACTGACCAAATTGTTTTAATAAAACACCAATCGCAGCTACTCACAAAAATGGTTTTACATCATTATGTGTCCAAAGACACCAAAAAAAGGGAGGATTTTAGAATAAAATATACAACCACAATGAAGGCAATTTGTACACACACACACCTATTTTTGCAAGGTTTAATGCGAATGATGATCTTGCAATTACTTCCTATGAGGTATTGCAACCTCTTTAGTCTATCAATAAAATAGCCATGTGCTGTATGCTGATGAGACCTCTCCGGGCTGGTGTGCACATTCTGCTAATACACTGCTGGATACCAACTCAACCATATTTTGAAATAATGTATGGTTGGATAAGCCCACAACAGACTGTATGGCACTTTCCGGATATAAAATCCCATATATGTCCCACCAGCTTGCTTGATGGAGTAAAAATAGCTGAGGAAATCTTTGCTGGCACCTATATCTACATATGTGATGAAGTTTGCCAAAACGGCTTTGTAACATTTTTTTTTAAGATGAATGCAAGATCATAAAGTACAGTACAAACTTGTCAAATACACTACTGTCCCGACATCCGTGGTTGACCAGTCAAGTCCCCTCCACAAAAACTACTGTACAGTTGCCAAAGAGGTCTCCATAAAAAGAAAAATCACAATACGCCGTCTAAGGCTTTGCCCCGCTGGCGCTGAGCTTGCTCATGCTTGGAGAGCTCTCCACGCATGAGTGCGGATTGTCCTTTAAAATTTTGCAAGCGCTCGCGGAAGGGGCGGGAGGGGGGGCGATGCAGGGGAAGCTGAGCGCACTAGAGAGTATAAAAATTTTGTTTAGCTAAGCGCAGGTGAGCGTGTGCACGCGCATATGCGCGCACGCATCGCGTGAGCGGGGACTTGCTTATATATTTATATGCAAGTCACCTCGCCAAGCGCCGCCCGCTCAGCGCTAGCGGGGACGCAGCCTTATTTGCAGTGCAAGACTTCACAAGTGCACACAATTTTAGACCAACCTTTTCTTTGCAGTGTGTGAGAAACAGGGCTACCCGGTGGAAAGGAAAATAAGAACCTCACATCTGGTATTTATATTATCTGTTCATCTCCCAATACACTGTTTAGCCTTAAGTTCTGCAGGCGAGGTAGGTTCTTCTCACACCGGCTTGAATTCACCAAGTTACGATAAGAGGCATCGGAGCACAATCCTGGGTAACTGATCCCACAATAACTGCAAGTTAATGGCAACCTACAATACTCCTAACTAGAGCACGGGCATTCTTCCCCCACTGATTTGATGTGTGTTAGTAGTACTTAAATACAGTATTGTATTAATATAGTGCAGAGTACTGAATTAGTGCTACATATAAAATAGTACATTTTATGGTCGGTCACATTTAAGATTGATGCCTCCATGAGATTTCCCTCCATCTTCATAAAAAAGCAATACGTCACTGGCACAGTTAGTTACCGAATGTTTTATAACTTGTATTTTTATTAAGATTTTCAGCAATAAATATGGGAGGGGGTACAAAAAATAAAAAACAGGGGGGGGGAGAACAATTTTATACATAGTTTCTGAACGTTTATTAATAGGACTGCTCACAAACCATGAGGGGGGGGGGGGGGGGAATCAATGGTCAAGAATCATTTTTGGGTGCTAGGGAGATGAAAGAAATATATATTCAGTGCTATTTTTTTTTTTTTTTGGTATAAACAGAAGACAGAGCACACCGTTCACTCAATTTAATTTAGTAAATACTATGACATTAATCAAAAATGGGTTCTACCTATGTACTCAAGTTAATATATTTAACATATAAATGAAAGGCTGACTAGGTCATGGAATTGCTACTCAAAATTGCATATGAATGTCAGTAGTTGACTCAATAATTATGGGACTCTATACAATTGTATATTCATGGCCAATTGGTACTGACAGCAGCAGTTAAAGCTGCAGTTCAGTCTTTTTTTTATTTATTTTTTTACATTTATTTTTTTACTTCAATAGTTTCATGTGTGCAATCTCTAATTACCTAAAGAACAGTATAGCTGCAGCTCAATTCGTTTTCCATGTATTGATAGGTCGAAATTTGGTGACATATTAAAAGCTGGCATTTGTTTATAATCTGCTTGACTGGCAGTGGAAGCTCATGAATATTCATGAGCATTCATACACTGACAAGTGCTAGTGGGAGGGCAGGGCTGACAAAGGGGTGTGCCAGGGCTTGTGACAGGACATGAAGGGGCAGTGCCTTAGCAAATGGCTGTTAAAATAGAATACAAGAAAATTGGTCTTTCAAAGTTGTTTTTTTAAAAACAGAAAATGCTAAAAGTATTTTTTCTTACTACAGAACTGATTTATTTAAAAAAACAAACATGCAGGATATTGACTGAACTGCAGCTTTAATTAACATTGCTGCAACTCATGTTATCAATTATTGTAGAGGTTCTGGTTACTAACAAACAAACGACCAATTGTTGTTGATATTAATCATGTATGAATATGATATGAGATAGCACATGGTACAACTTATATAGTTGATGACATTCAGTCAATTTGTCCTCTGACTGCAAGTGTCAAATGCATGGGTAATTGATTGTGCCCGAATTGTGTGGGCAACTACTGACATCCATATGCAATTTTGAGTAGCAATTCCATGCACAGCTCCTATTGTTGTCCACTACACCATTGTTAATGGTGAATGATTCAATACGGCAGTCAACATAGATTTAAGCACCACGTGTTACATTTTAAATAATTGTATTTATCACTTCTTCACAATAATATATTCACTGTAAAATACAAAAATGATTAGTGTGGAGTGCACCACAAATGTACTGTGAATGACTGATTGACCTAGTCAGCCTTTCATCTATTTTTTTTTTTGGTTCCACATTGAATACCATTATTGTATAGACTACAATGATGAAAGCGTATTAAATCTGCAGTTCAAGGTCCTGTTTTTTTTTTTGTTTTTTTTTACTTAAATTGTTTCATCTGGGCAATTTCTACTTACCTAAAGAACTGCATAGCTGCCGGTCAATTCATTCTCCGTCTATTGATCGGCAAAGTTTGGCGACATCTTTAGATATGGGGAATGTAAATGGTTGCTATAGTAACAAGCAATCTTGTTCAAATAGAATACAAGAAAATTGGTCTTTCAAATTTGTTTTTTTTTTAAAAAACAGAAAATGCTAAAAGTATTTTTTATTACTACAGAATTGATTTATTAAAAAAAACACACATGCAGGATATTGCTTGAACTGCAGCTTTAAGCAAACGTGCAAATAAATTAAAAACAATTGCACTTTTATCGTTTCAAGTGCTTCTCCGTCTGAGCCGAATAGAAATATCAATAAACTGCGGAACCATAATATTTTATGGCAGCATCATTAAGATAATGACTTGATAAGCTGCCATGATACATATGGACCATAGAAGGAATTTGAGAACAGATAAAATATATTATCTGTGTCAGAACAGGGGAAGTGTGCCAATGCTATAAACTAATAAGTGTAAACGGAGATGTCGCTTATTAGGACATGTTACACACAGAGTTCATATGATAGTCATGGGCGTCCGCAGGAAAGGGCAAGGGATCACTCTCAGTCCCGGACTGTTTTGGGCGTTTATGGCGCCGTACAGTAAGTTAACGGCGCTATAAAACGCCAAAAACAGACTTCGGGAGGAACAGGACGGAGGTGGGTGGGTCCCCCTGGCGCCGCGGCAGGCAGCTTGTGGTAGCAGCGTAGGTTAGCCTACGCAGGAGGAAGCACAGCGCACCGTCATTGGTAGCACTCGGGAGCGAGGTGGCTCTCATTGTTAGCACTACCTAGCAATGATAGCCACCTCACTCCCAAGTCGGGACCAATCTGTGCCGCGGCGGGGCCATTGTGCTGCGGCGGCGCCGGTGCCATCAAGTCCACTCATCATTGTTAGCTGAGCGCTACCAATGAGAGAGCAGTCGTCGTCCCTTGATGATCCAGTCCCTGAGTCGGACCAATCATGGTCCGACTGACTTCCACACTCATCACTCGGCCTCCAGCCAATCATGCTCCCGCCTCCTCTGACTCCGCTGAAGAGCGAAGACGCAGGCAGCAGCACTCTCTCTGCGCAACAGGCCCCGGCACTCTGCAGAGTAGACTGCAATTAGTTCTGAAATCTGAATCCAATAATCCACAGACCACAGTAGTTTTGCTGCCTCAGGGGGCAGGAGGTAGCATTTGGAATTGGCAACAATTTGAAAATTAGGGTACAAAGACAACACGACGTTTCGCTGGGTGCCAGTGCCACCACATGCATCATGGTGGCTATTTATTAAGCTGAGCTGAATAGAGTGTGAGAGAGATTCTGAGAGAATGGAGAAATATTATGGAAAAACCAAGACAGGGGCAGGGTGAGAGTGAGAGAGCAGCGAGAGAGAGTAAAAGTAAAATAGATACAGCAAAAAAGAGAGACAAAGGAGCATGATGCTACTATGGATGGAAAAAGAAAGCATCCTTGACACTGCTGTCCCCCCTCCCTCGCAGCCCCGATGGGGAAAGACAGTGTTGCAGACCTGTCTGAGACATGCAAATACACCACACGTGGCATTTCTATTTCCTGTACGGTGGAGAGTGTCACTTTTTCTTTTTTTTTTAAATGTCTGGTTATCATCAAAAAATACATTCTCTTCTTTTGGTAAATACAGCGTACAGAATGTAGCAGGATTGGTGTGGTCGCAGAAAGCACTTCTTCCTGGCCTTTGAATCCCACACCAAAGTGACATTATCAAATATCAAAAGAAACAATTCAAATAGCATTTCCTCCACACAAAAATCCCTTAACCCTTTTCCTGACAGAGGCCTACAAAACATTGCTTTGCTCTTAAGCAGAAATGCTTTTAAGTAGAAATCTTTCAAGTAGTATGGAAGTTTAAAAAGGGAAGTTCAAAAAGAAGTGGAAAAAGTGGACACAATCTACTGCTTCTGATTCCTGCATTTGAACTACGCTGGAAAGGAGGTTATCATCCCACACTGCACATCTCAACACATTACTATTGCTGTGATGCCACCTTAACTTTTTATATTTACTGTAACCTCACTTATTTTCAAATTATGCACTTCCTTCCACCAGCCTCATCATGTCTCTAACTCTATTCATATTTCGCCATCTCTCCTTCACCACTTCTCAGTTCACATGAACTCCTCTCTTACCTGCGCCCTCTGTCACCACACAGTTATGCCGCCTGCACTAAAACACACCCCTACAAATCATCCTCACACATCCTCTTTCTATCCATGCTTCTCCTCCTTGCTTCTGGGGATATCTCTCCCAATCCTGGTCCCTGCCTTATTTCTACTTGCTCTCGTCCTCGCCTTCCACATGCAACTTCTACTCCTTCTGGTGTCAACCCCTCTAACCTCATACCCATCCCCTGCCACCCTCCCTCCTCTCTCCCTTTCTCCTGTGCCCTTAGGAATGCTCGCTCCCTCTCTAACAAGTTCCTCTCTGTGCATGACTTCTTTCTTTCTCACTCCCTGCTTCTCTTTGCTATAACTGAGACCTGGCTCACTCAGTCTGACTCTGCTCTGGAAGCTGCCCTCTCCTATGGTGGCCTTTCCTTCTCCCACACTCCACGCCCTGGTGGCAGGGGTGGAGGCGTGGGGCTCCTGCTCTCCTCTCTCTGCCGTTACAAAACAGTTTCTATTCCCCCCTCTCTTGCTTTTCCCTCCTTCGAGGCTCACACAGTCCAGATCTTCTCTCCTCTCCCTGTCCATGTGGCGGTCATCTATCGCCCACCTTCCTCTACTCATCCCCCTTCTGCCTTTCTCTCTCACTTTGAATCCTGGCTCTCTTTCTTTCTCTCCTCAGACTCCCCTGTTCTTCTCCTTGGGGACTTCAACTGCCACATTGATGACCCCTCTCTCCCTTGGGCTTCCCGCTTTTTTTTCTCTAACCTCTTCTTTTGGCCTTCAACAGTGGACTGCAGCCAGCACCCACAAGGATGGCCACTACTTAGACCTGGTTTTCACTAAAAACTTCTCTCTCTCTGACTTCTCCATTTCCCCTTTTCCTCTCTCCGACCATCACCTCATCTCATTTTCTCTCTCTCGCTTCTCTCCATCTCCATCTCGCCCTCGTTTTTGCAGAAACCTGCGCTCTATTAACCTACCAGCTCTTGATTCCACTTTACGCTCCTCCCTCTCCTCTCTCAGTTCTGCTTCAGACCCTGACAACCTGGTCAGGAACTACAACTCTGCCTTATCTTCCTCTCTTGATCTTCATGCCCCACTTTCTCTCTGCCGTCCTCGCCCTTCTAACCCCAGACCCTGGCTAAACTCCCACACACGCATGCTGCGTTCCTCCACTCGTTCCTCTGAACGCCTCTGGAGGAAATCTCAGACGCTCGCAGACTTCATTCACTACAAATTTATGCTATCCTGTTTCAACTCTCCCCTCTTTCAGGCTAAACAAACCTACTTTTCATCACTAATCAACACACACAAGTCTAACCCACGCCGTCTCTTTTCTGTCTTTGACTCTCTACTCAGACCACCCTCAGCTGCCTCCTCTTCTTCCTCCATCTCACCTCAGGACTTTGCTGACTTTTTTAAGAAAAAGGTGGAGTCCATATGGCAGAACATCCCATCTGTTGCCTCCTCCCATCCCACAATGCTTCCCAACTCTCCTCCTGTCTTTCTTGACTCTTTTTCTGCTATCTCGGAGGAGGATGTATCACTGCTGATCTCCTCTTCTCCCTCTACCACTTGCCCTCTTGATCC
>NC_134483.1:343930501-343965501 GCF_040206685.1 Ascaphus truei
TAATCGATCAGAGGATTTTCCTGGGCGGCTTCATATTTGTATTGTATTTACTTCACTATTTATGTGACATTTTTTATGTGAATATTATGTCCATTAGATTTCTCCTTCGGTTCGCATACCCACCGAACAATAGTGCATCCAGCACATTTTTACTACGAATACTCTTACAGGACTCTGTCCCTGGGCTCTGGTCGGTTTATTTGCATCCCTACCTCAGCCCTGCGGGTCCGCCTCCTGATTTGAGACAAGCACGTCACACTCTGACATAAACAAAAGGTTTTTCAAAGCACTCTCTGGAAGGGGTTTATGGATTGCCAGGGGAAGGTGGGAATATCCTATGCCACCCTAAGATATGAAACATGGAATCAGGGACTTGACAGCAATGCCGACGTATACAATTTTGATATTTGCATTCGTAACAGGGTGACGAGCGCATTGGGGTTCAGATATGGGAGGTCTGATAGGTACTGGGGAACAGATATTAATTTGTCATTTAAATTTAGGACTAAAATGGTTATTGTCACATACGGCAGGCACCCTGCTAGCATGCGACCTGCATACAGGACAAGGGTTAATACTGATGCTCGCAAGCGCACCCACTCTTCTCCTCCACAAAAGTCAGTAGAATGGACAATATGTCCTCATCAGGATCCAGGATCAATACACAACTCGCAAGCTACCCCACCCTTCACCTCTGCAAAGGTCCCTCATATGAGTCGTATCTTTTCTCAATCCGTCCCAATATACCACTGCCACGAACAGCACACAAGTGAGCACGTGACTTAGATATGCAACCAGGGTCAATATACACGGCTACTCTAGCCAACCCACCTTTCTCCTCCGCAAGGAACCAGTGAGTTAATATCAACCCCATCTCAATTGCAAATCATATGTATCCACTGCCACCATCTGAGGGTATGCAAATATGTTATAAGATATCAGATTAATATTTGCCAGGGCCCCAGGTCAATGTTTATTATAGAATTAAACTATGCACTTTAACACACCAAAATCAGTTGTAGCAACATGTGTCTGAATGCGTAAATTACTCTCTCCAGAGTGTGCACCAGTTCATTTAGAGCCCAAAGCATTAATTATTAAATGTTTTAATACAGTATATATCAAAATAAAGTGCTTATGTTACAGAAAAGGTATTACAAAAAAAACATACAGTTACAATACAAGGCAGAACAGCTTCTTAAAATAACAGGGTAAAACTGACAGAACATCCTATACTTTGCCAAATGCTATGGATTTTCCCCAGAGAAGCGCTTGTTCAGAACATGAGGTCTCCCATGCTCTGTCCAAAGCATGCTTCTGGTGAGATCTGATTTTCAACATCTTTGCGCAGACTTAGGCTACGCTTATAGTGCCGGTGACGTCAGGCTACGGTCACTGGAAAAATCAAATTGAGATGACTTCCAGCGATCGCGACCAAGCGGTCCCTCCGTCGCGTTGCGCTTACTATAAGCGTATGCAATGGCGCAATGCATTTGTTTTGACGCGATGTCACAGGCTCTATAAGCGCAGCCTTAAATACATTCTTTCCCCATGGCACCGGCATAAGCCCACCTCTTCTAGAGGATGCTTTGAAGCTGCTCTACCCAGACCATGTCTATAGAACTTGATTAAAACAGTTGACACCTTGAGTGGGCTATCCAGGATGGACCCCCGCCCCAAGTAAGTCCCTTTTGAAGTTCAGAGCAGACCAAAGAAACAGTCCTGACCCATATCAAACCCAGCATTTTGTATTTTGTTAAAACAAGTGTAGCTTATTAACCTCTCAAGCACCAAGTGGATTAAAGTACCTAATATCTCATGATATTATCATGACAGTCGTGTTCGGTCTCTTTGAGTCCGCCATGAACGCCTGAATATATTGATGTGACTCACATGTGTGTAAGTATAAGTTAAAGAAAGTTATAAATACATTTAGATATTGCAGAGTTTAGTTAAACGTCATTTTGTAGGAGGGTTTTTACTCTGTTGTAAACCGATTTATGACGGGGATGGGCTTATGTTGTTGCAATGGGGAAATTATCCTTAAAGTCTGGGCAAAGATTATGAAAAATCAGATCTCAATAGAAGTGTATTTGGTACCAAATACGTGAGATCTCATCTTCTGTACCAGTGACCTCTCTGGGGGAAATATATGACATATGGTGATGCATAGGTTTTCTTTTATGTTATCTCCTTTTTATTTTGAGAAACTGTTTTGCATTTTATTGTAACTGTATGTTCTTGTAATACCCTTTTCTGTAATCTAAGCACTGTATATATATATATATATATATATATATATATATATACATATACATATATATATATACATACATACATATATATATATATATATATATATATATATATATATATATATGATATATAAATATATATATGCTATTTTTATTATTATTATTATTATTCAGAGCCCAAAGCATTACTTATTAAATGTTTTTTTTATATATATATATATATATATATATATATATATATATATATACATTTAATAAGTAATGCTTTGGGCTCTGAATAATAATAATAATAATAGCATGTCCTTGTATAGTGCGCTAGTTTAACGTAGGGCTTTACAGAGACATTTTGCAGACACAGTCCCTTCCCCGTAGAGCTTACAATCTATGTTTTTGGTGCCTGAGGCACAGGGAGATAAAGTGACTTGCCCAAGGTCACAAGGAGCCACCAACAGAAATTGAACCAGGATCCCCTGATTCAAAGTTAGGTCCAGACTCAGTGTCTTTACTCAATGAACCGTTCTTTCAGCCCCAATGAATGAACTGTTGCATGCTCTGCAGAGAGTTTTCGGTCACATTATGCTACAACTGATTTTTGTGTGGTAAAGTGCATAGTCTTTTCTATCATAACCCGGGACATGGGACCCTCGCAAATATTAATTTGGCATCTTTTGTTTGCATAACTATTTCAGGTGGTGGGAGTGTATAGGTATGATTGCAATGGAGTAAGGGGCTAATATTAACTCCTTGGAGGTACCTTTACAGAGGAGAAAGGGGAGTTGGCGAGAGTAGCCGTGTGTATTAAACCTGGTTGCATATCTATGTCATGTGCCCACTTGTGTACTGTTCGTGACTGTGATATATTGGGACGGATTGAGGAGAGATACTGTATAACTCATTTGAGAGACCTTTGCAAAGGTGAAGAGTGGGGCAGCTTGCGAGCTGTGTATTAATCCTGGATCCTGTAGAGGAGATATTGTCCATTTGAGGTACCTCTGCAGAAGTGAAAAGTGGGAGCGTTTGCAAGCGAGTATTAATCCTTGTCCCGTATGCAGGTTGCATGCTCGCAGGGGTATCATACGCGACAGTTTCCAATAGTCAATGCAGGAATGTAGACAGACGTCCATTTTCCCCATGAACAAGAGAAAACAGGTTCTCCTGGAGGTAGTCATTTAGTACCTTCAATTCTGGTTCTGAGAGGTAATAGATTCTCCTGAAGGGAATGGCAGCACCCGATAATAGTTCAATGGGGCAGTCGTAGGACCGATGTGGGGGAATCACATCCATGTTTTTCTTCTCACACACATCCAAGGAGCATTCTGATTGTATAATACAATGGAGCATTCTGATTGTATAATAGAATGGAGCGTTCTGATTGGATAGTAGAATGGAGCATTCTGATTGGCTGATAGAAAGAATCTGATATAAAGGAGCATACTGATATATAATACTGTATACATATACTGATTATATAATAGAAATCTGATTAGCTGATAGAATGCTGCATTCTGATTGCATAGTAGAAGCTGAGATTCGTATTGGATAATAAATGAAGTATTCTGATTGGCTGCCCTAATCTGGAATTCTGATTGGTTGACCTAATCTGGAATTCTGATTGGCTGATCAAATAGAGCATTCTGATTGGATAATAAAATAGAACACTCTGATTGGGCTGATCGAATTCTGCATTCTGATTGGCTGATAGAATGGAGTATTCTGATTGGATAAATATGTAGCATTCTGATTGGCTGATGGAATCTGGAATTCTGATCGAATCTGGAAATTTAAAATCATCTTTCCTTTCCTTTTTCTTGTTTAGTGGCAGCAGTTTTCAACTCCAGATAAGTTTTTGATATAAAAGATTTTTTGGATCTTCACTTAAATATGGGTTATATTATGCAATTTCTAAGAAATGCCTTAAAACTTAGCCTACATGACTGCATTCTTATATGATCATACATCTTGCATGATCCCTTAACTAGCCTCTAAGAAAGCTGTTCATGTTGTTTGCCCAGTGGCATTTTTGCTTATTTTGGACTTAGGAATTTGGGCCTAGCTTTCATACATGTTTTTTCTTCTATCTTTGCAGGATATTCCAAGCCTTTTCTTGACAGATAAATGTTTTATGTCAGGTTAAACTAAGAGAGTCTACATACAGTAAAGTTACAAAGCTGATTGTCAAATCTTAATGAGTTTCCTAAAGTGTAAAGTTACACGGAGCAGTGATTTGAAGCAGGATAGCAGGGCTGGCAATAAGGATGTTTCAATGGTTATGAAATACAAAGTCATCCTTAGAACAAGGTAAAATTGTCAATAATCTTTTAATATTAAGTGACAATTATATCGTTTTATATTAGCAATGTACATGGTGCATGTGTTTGGTTGAATAAAATGTACCTTTTCTAAGAGCTAGAACAACAGAACCATAAATTATCATAAGACCCACACAGAAACGTGATATATAATGAGTTTCAACCTCATTTCCACCTTCTCTTTATAACAACATGACAGTAACATTGAGTAAGAAAAAGAAAGTACACTTGACTTTCAGCTTTGATTTCTTGCTATAACACTGCTCATTGCCTGTGCTCTGCCCAAGACTATCCTCCAGGCCCGTATTTTCCAATAGGCCCACTAGGTCCAGGCCGAGGGTGGCAAAATCAGGGGGGGCGGCATCCCGGCGCCCCGTCACTTCCACTTGCTGCCTCTGGAAGATTTTGGAAGGCCGGTGCGCCGTTGTCACGCTCCTCCTCCAGCTGTGTAGCGTAATCTGACACTGCGACGCTAGAGGAGTGGCAGCAAAACGGTAAGTACCTAAGAGCGCACAATTTATAAAACAGGCCCTGCTCTCCTCCCCATTCCTACAGCTCTTTTCTTCTAAAACCATTTTTTCCTCATTACCCCAACCTGTGGAACCCCCTTTACCTCAGTATGCACCAAGCACCTTCACTCCCACCTTCAAGTCAAATGTAAAAAGAAATAGAGGCGAGTTAGCTCATTTTCCAGGAGTTCTGCTGTTTTCTGGCTGTTATGGGCAGTGATGCAAATCTATAACAATGCTTTTGTTTGGTGGAATAACAACATACTTTCGTTGCAAACTTAGCTCTTACAAAATACAAATTGTTTCAACCTTGGTTGAATTGAACAGACAACAACACTGCTTTTAAATTTGGGAAATTTAATTAAAAGAACTGCATCGAACAATGATCAAATATAGAATTTTCCAAAGAAAGAACAATCGTACAGTTAAACAAAATGGCAACATGTGATATACAGAGAAGGATTACATCTATACAAGGCACTTAAATTACATTTAAACAGTACACATTTTTAATATAGCATAAAACCTCAACATTGCAGCACAGGTTTAAATGAATCATAAAGATAAATAATAAATGTGTTTGATCTTGGCAAATGGGCTAAGTTGTCTTAACATTTAACTTTAATGTCATAAAAATAAAAGTATAACTGTGTGCTGACAGTACTTTAGGATTCCTTGCATCGTACATAACTAAAATGAAACTTTATAGTAACTTCAAACTGTTACACTGCAAACAAAGTACCCGGTGCAAAAGACAGGGAGTATTTGGTGGTAAGAATGAGTTTTTAACAGGTATGCTCTGCTGAAGTCCTTTCATTAACACAAATAGACAACAATACAAAACCATCTAAATACTATACATTACAAATAGCTGAACTTTTCGCTGCTTGAGATGCCTATAACACAGTGCAGTAAACCAAACACACAGGGAAGTTCTTTATAGCTGCTTTGCTGTCAGAGGGTAGCAGAGGGGTTATAATAAATGGGAGCTAATTGGTCAAGAAACTGACATAACAAGTGGTTAATATATGTAACATGACAAATATACATTTTCCATCTGAACCCTTGGTGATAGAGATTCTAGATTTTCAAGGATAACACTTTCAACATTTGTTTTGACGAAGATCAGACTTAATTGTTTTAAGGACAAGAAGACAAATGATATGTTTGTTGTATCACAAATAACATGTATTGCTATCAGCAGTGGTCGACAAATCACCAAAAAATCTACTCGCCGAACAAAAAAATCTACTCGCCACCTAGTACACACGTATGCTGCTTGGGCCAATAGGAGCTTGCCACGATGTTAAATCCACTCGCCCGGGGCGTGCAAATGTATAGGTTTGTCGAACACTGGCTATCAGTCCTTGTATCACTTCTTTTCACATCAATAAACAAGTTACCTATTCTATAAAATAAAGGGGTATACTATTTAATGGGCTTTGAAGCAGTCATCCCTATGCCGGGGGAGGGTTGTTGGCTTCCCAGCATATTTTGAAGGGCCCTGAGTAAGTAAAGTTTTATTTTGACACAACTTACCGCATATAAAACATTACAGAAAGATTAACACAGAAAAGTGTAATGTTTGAAATGCACCAGTAGAGGGACCCCTTGAAACATTGTGCATTTCCAATGGATAACTTCCCTTTTCTTTGGTTACTAAGTGGAACTGCTTCTAATAATATTCTAATAATACTGCTTCTAATAATATTTTGGTACTTTGTGGTCACAAATAGCATTTACAAAATACAATTCTAGACACAATAAATCCTGTATGAAGAGGTAACAGTCCAATATTTTTTGATGCCTGATCTAAAGACCTAAAAATTAATTAGGATGCGTATACGGAGATAAAGTGACGTCCAAGATCATAGGAACATTGCACTGGGCCCTGTGCTAAAGGCGTATATTTGTATAACAGTTCATTACCACTAGTCTGCTTATTCTAGCCATCCCATATCCTGATCTAATTGCTTCTACTACCGTTTGCAAACGTGCTGGTTAGACTCTTTAAACATTCGTGCTGGCAATAAAAACTTCATCAATGGGATTAGCCGAAAGTTTCCCACTTTCTGTCCAGCATAGCTCACGTGGCACAGTAAATAGAATGCACCATTAAATAAGTGCTCTTCTTAGTGCTGCTGCAGGCTTTCCTGCAAAGTACTGTACATGAGACAGCATGCTTGCTGCCTCTGTACATCAAAAGTTAATGTAAGCAATAAATACAATATGGAGTTAATGGGACTGTTACATTGCATTAGCAGCAATAATGGGAAATTCTCCCGGTCATTCCTTAGTAATAACTTTAAAAGGTAAATGCACAAAGATGGTATGGATTTACAGTATGTTACTTAAGGCTGAGGGTTTCCCAGATGAACCTTTCAACATTCTAAGCGTCTCGCTTACTAGCGGGATAGTTCTCACTAAGGGCATTGAAGTAAATGTAGGGAGATTTGAATCAATCATCTGCAAAGTCAATTATAATATAATATATGGATACAAGTGTGATACAAAGAAATAAATATATGGATTATCATTAATCAGTTTGGACGTAATGTATTGAACTTTGTACATGTAAATTACATTTGATGCCACCTTTATTGAAAATATATCTGAGCAATTACTTAATGAGCAATTGCATAGTGTCTGTCTAACGCTCAACTTTGAGGGCCAATTTTTTATTTGTGCAATTTGGGCTCAGAGAAGAAACAAACGTAATAGCAGAAAGCAAGAAGCTAATATTGGACGTGAAGGACACCATCATATCTAGATTAGAACGCATTAGGGGTGCCCCTTTTCTTATTCAGTTTTGTCCTAGGCTCAGGTACGTCATAGGCACTTGTTGGTTTTCAGGGGGGTGATGGGGCTTACTGCTCAGCCCAATCGAAATGTAAGTGGAGCCCAGTCCACTTCCTTTCCAGGCATCCGAGGTCTGACATGGTCATGTGATTAGAGCAGTCACATGACTCAGAAGCACTGAAGGCCCAGTGGCACACTGTAAAGGTTAACTAAATGCATAACTGTGGCCTTTCAAGAGCTTAAATAAGTGAGCCATTTTTTTTATGTAGTCCTAAAATGCAATTTTAATGGAATTGAGAAGAAGGCTAGATGTCTGCCCGTGATAGCTGCAGAAGGAAATGTAGTAATATTTCTGAAAGAGAAGAAAAAAATGTACTGTTGTGTTATCAAAAGCCTTTTGATGGGTTTTAATGGGGAATAATGACTGATAACAGGAAGTTTCTGACCTTGCATGTGATGTGTACAATGTATGTACAATGTATGAGTCATTATTGATTAATTATAAACCCAAGAAGAACATTAAAAAACAAAAGCTACATGTGATACATGAAACCTGAGACGTGAAGACTACACATCAGTGAATGCAGGTCCAGTAATAAAAATATGGCTTTTGCAGCATGGTCAGACAGAGAAATGTCACCACGAGGGATCAGTTAATAAAAGTGTGCCGTCATTTCACAATGTAGATCTTACTTGTGTACATACTGTATATACATACACACACACACACACACACAGTCGGGCAATATACCAATATAGTAGCAATAGCACTAGAATACAAAATGACAATTAGACAAGATTTAAATTGTTTGTTCTTATTGTGGTACTGCAATCAGTAAGTTATAGGAGTATTAAACACAGATTGGTGACAGTTTAAGCAGCGGCAGCTTGAAAGGAGGCAGAACTGCTAATGTAAACGAGATTGTGACACTCCTTCCTCACCCTCGCAAGGGTAGCGGCACCACTCCTTCCATGCAATATGGCTTTACCCTGTGTTTGTCTCTTAATCTCTTCCCTACCCCGATCTTTGATGTTCAGGGATAAGGGAGGCTTTAAAAAAAAATGTAATTTATAACATATTTAATTTGTAACAAAAAAATACCTTCCAATATTTTTTTTTAAAGTTGTATGAAAAATATCTTGGCAATCAATAAACCCTTTCGCTGCTTGAAGACCATTGGCGCCCGAGTGCAGCCGATCTACCAGGATCATTTGGCTTAGCGATTATGTGGTGGCTGCTGGCCCCCAGTGACCTGAACAGAAGTGGAGAGGGCTCAACTTACATACCGATGGAGCGGTGAACATAGTCTTCTAGAAAACCAAAAATAGCATGGCATCGCCTGTCTAAAATTAGTTAATGATGTATTTGTTTCCTATTAAAGAAATATGGAACACAATAAATATCATGATACATTTCTAAATATTGTTATTGTAGGATTTTTTTTGTTATTGCCCAACCTTACACAGTATGTGTATATATATATATATATATATATATATATATGTGTATATATATATATATATGTGTATATATATATATATATATATATATATATATGTACCTTTGCAGTGAGAGACTGAGTGATAGATTGAATTCCATCACAGAGCTGGAGTCTACAGTAGAGCTGAGATCCCGCGGAACTGTGCCACGACCACGTGATGCGAAAGTGAACGCCGGTGCTGGAATCACTGTAGTATTGAGTGTGAGAGACTCCGCTACAATACTCTCAACTGCGCATTTGCCACTTACAAAGTGTGGGTGCACTATCTGTGAGGTATTTTATAATCATTGTTATTAAAACGATTTTACACTATATGGTCTTTTTCCTGCCTTATCCCCTAAACGGGATCCATCTTTGAGATGGAAGCTGTTTATCCAGGTTAAACAAAAACGACGGGGGATCCTGTTGCTGCAGTTGCCAGAGAGTGTGGGAGATCTTCTGCTGAATGGGTCAAGAACTTCAAGCTGTGCTCCTGGTCCCAATAGTGGATTAAAGGCATATATTTGTCAACATAACTGTAAGTGCACATCTCACCATCATCTAGACATAATCATTTGGACATACTACCCTATGATTGTTTTTCTCTTCTTTTTCTTTCTCCCGCTATTTTGCGCCTAGGTCATTCTTCTGATATATATATATATATATATATATATATATATACACACACATACACACACACACACACACACACACACACACACATACACATAGATGGAGCGAGACTTATGGTGTCGGGAGGAAAAAGAGAAAGTAAGCGGGGGATAGAGTGCCGCGGTCACGCTACGGGGTTGGGGGGAAGGGTGTAGTTCATGCTACCGTGCATTCACTCACGTATATTCATGGTATCTCAGGTTTCATGTATCACCTGAAGTATTTTTGTTTTTTAATGTTATTCTTGGGTTTATAATGCGATAACGAGCGATAGTGCCCCATATATGCCAAAGTGGCCGTTCGGACAATATAATATAAGGCCCTACTGTATGTGCCTGTGCTAGAGAAGTAAAAATAAACATATTTCCATCATGAGATCATGCCAGGGTTTATTAATGTACTAATGACTTGTCATTTATTGTAAACATTCACATTAGCTTTGCATCAAAAACCTATTGGTATTTCTGTGTAAAAAAAAGCATACTACAGTGAACACTTGGTTGTCAACTGTATCTCTCAAGAACGATGCGGTGTCACAGCGACGATAGCCATCAGAGTAAAATTCCAGCACTCAACCCAACGCATAACATCAAATGAATCCAAAATGTTATGAATCATTGAAAACATAAAACATGTTTAATAAACTCTTAAAATATTAAGCACAACTCAATTACAATATAAAACAGATGCATTTTCCTTTTCTGCTATTTATCCCACCAAGTTGCCCAGAAAAGAAACACGTCCAAAGAATGTATAATTCTGTAACAAGCACACAACAGCACCATTTAGATGTATTTTTCAGGAACAATAGCAATGTTCATCTAAACAAGCATAGTCATGTACATTCATAGAAAATAAATTATTCTGCTCTTTTGAGTACAAAAATATGCTATCTCATTTACTTCTTTGCTCCCTCAGTTAATGGCTTCATTTTCTAAGTCACCTTTTGGTATCAAGAAACACAAACCATACATATAAGTAAACATGGACAATATTACTGGATTGTTTCATTTCTTGCATGTGCCCCTGTAGTATAAGGGGCCATAATAAGTATGGTACATAAACACTGTGATGAACAATGAGACCTTTTTACCTTCAGGAACCAGAGCAGCCTGTCTTATACAGTAAATGACTTCCAGATGCCAAACTGGTGCAGTAATTGGGCCAAAAACAGCACCATATTTACTTTTTAAGAAAGCACTA
The DNA here is from genome assembly GCF_040206685.1 of Ascaphus truei. Classification (NCBI taxonomy): domain Eukaryota; kingdom Metazoa; phylum Chordata; class Amphibia; order Anura; family Ascaphidae; genus Ascaphus; species Ascaphus truei. Next base: position 343,941,733 of record NC_134483.1, read on the forward strand.
AAACTATTAGAGTGTTTTCTCTTTTGAGATATATATATATATATATATATATATATATTATTTTTTGCACTAGTTTTGCAGCCAGGAAGTATTTATTTAGTCTTTCTTTTCACTGTTTGGGGTGCTTTACAATTAACTAATCATCAGCCAATACTGGCAACATAGTGCAATAATCTTGGGAGTGCTGTATACACTCGGGTTGCCAATGGACTTTTTGACACCACTAGGCTTCTGAAAATAAATAAATAGGTTAGGCCAACCTAAGGATATAGATTTTCCCATGTGCTAATGGCTACTACAGTTTGTAGGTAAAGCTCATAGGCCGCCCTACTGTATCAAATAGTGATGCCATGTTCCCCTTGTTAAGGAAGATGTGCCATTCAAATGAATAGGGTTGAAGTCTTTTTGAGTATGGAGAAGACTGCTTCACATCATATTGAACGGGGGCCAAATATATACAAAACATAGGATATTTGTCCTATCAGCATTATTTGTGGCATCAGCCTCCCTGTACAAACGACGCAAAAGATCCCACAGCACAAGGTTGTGTGCACTCCCATCCTATCAAAAATACCATCAACGCTTTCATTTTTCTGAATAGAACAATAAACGCAAGTAAATGATTTTGTGTATGAATAGGATTGTGCACGTGTTTCTGTGTTTGAAAGTCTTTTCCTACTCACTTTACACATATAAACTTTGCAATTGTTAATGGTAGTAGAACATTCAGAAGGCCGTGGCACTATACCACTGCACTATACCACTGCACTATACCACTGCAAGAGAGAATAAACCAAAGGATAAAACTCGGCCCAATTTCATAAGAGTTAAACTACAGCAAAAACAGGAAGAGCCTAACGGGTACCTTGGGCATTAACATAAACATTGAAGCTGTAGGTTAGTAGAAAAGTTGTATTAACCTGGTGCTTCCACCTCTGTCTTTTTGTGTAACAGGAACGGGGATCATTGTTATCTCCCTAATGTTACCACACCCTCAAATTCAATTTCCCATATTAACCCCCTGACTTCTTGTTGCATACTTTAGCCATAGCAGAATGTAACAGCACAGAAACAATTCCCCAGGTAAAGTAAACTGAGCAACACTGGATTTACTACCCCCACTTGTTGGGCTATTTATTGAAGGATAATGAAATTATATCTTTTTCCTCACAAACTTATTTTCTTTTTCTATAGTACCGTGAAGAGGATAATGCAGTTTTAATCTTGAAATGCCTCCAAACACTAATTATTGAAAGCTGACATTACTTTTTGTGCCTCGATAATGAATGGATCTATTTTCTTATTTTTTACATCTCCTGATATGCATATGGGCAGGCCACAACTATAGAAGGATTTTGAGGGGCCAGTTTTGCCATATGTTAGTTTGTGATTGAAATAAGGATTGCTGTAACGTTGAAGTAATAATCAGCTCCCAATTGTACAGTGGGAAGAAAATGTTCTCTGGTCTATAAACATTTTTGGATAAAAGATGACTGCACAGATGCAACTATAAGCAGATTTTGGGTTCAGCTTTACAGGTTTTGATTACTAAATAAAGTGGGTTATTCACTACAGAAAAGTAGTTGTCACAAGACTGGTCAATAATCTGAATGCAGTAACAGTGCTTTAGTTAAATAATATACAAAGCCGACTGCACAGCGGTATGCTACCTATCCAATACTGACACACAAATCTAGGGCTGTTTAGCAGTGCAGTTGTGGATTCATATCACCTCCAATGGTGATGCACAAAATATCACATCAGAGTTCTTCCTTGCAGGGAGCTGCTGAACACATCCCATTAGGATAGAACAAATCAGTGTGCAGACCAACATTTAAAAATGCGCTTTAGGACAGACAGGAAACTTTTAACAGCGATACTTTTGTATCCTTTTGACAACTACCTTTGTAATCAAAGACATACAATTTGGTCCACTTCATTATTTACAGTTGAGTCTTCTTAAACAAACAAAAATATTCCTTTGGTTAGAGCATTTAGAGTTTATCCTGGATATTTGATTGTTTTCTTCATGATTTACTTCAGGTGGATTTTTCATTGTCCTCCCCGGTCTTCTGAACCCGTGAATATGTTTTACAGGAGGATTTGAAGCAGCTGGGAGGCCAGGAGATGGGCCAGGAGAAGCAGCATGGAATACATGCCTGCACGTTCTTCTCAAAGAAGAAAAACACTGGAAACCACCAGACTCTGGAAAGGAAATTAGTCGGGGATGATGTCTTCAACCCCTAGAGAACAGATAAAGCAAGCGTTATTTCCCATGGTGTTTTTTGTTTTTAATAAATGCAGCAGTTCCTTAAATTTTATGGCAATGCAATGATCCAAGATGACGAACGATCCATTCTCTCGTGATCGATCAGCGAATATTCTGCTTCCCAGGGCGTGCAATATGTATGTATGAAACAGCACTACACTGTTTTAGAATAGAGTACTGTACAAGCAAAAACTATATGTAGATTGGGTGCATGGGAATAATGGACTTTCCCTTAAAGTTTAATTTAAGAGAAACAATGCATTCCCAGCACTCACTTGTCATAAATAAATGCAGTCACTAGTGAGTTAAATAAGGTCATTATATTTAATAAATCTCAAAGGACCACAGTAATGGTCATATCACCAAAAAGTAAAAAAAAAAAAAATGATAGAAACTCTCAGTAAATTATATCTGTCAGCTAATGGAACAAACTCACCGAGGCAGAAAGTAACAGGCAGATGCAGACAAAATAGTCAGGAAATAGTCATAAAGAACATGGTACAGTACTTATTATGAGAAACAGAAACCAGAAAATAGTGGTAGCTAAAAGGCAAAATACGTTCTTTTAATAAACAAAGTAGAGCTTACAGTCTGGGCATGCAGACCCAGGAGGAAGCTGTACACTCCACAAACCGAGAGTACCTTCCCTGTAGCTTATGACTACAATACTATGCAATTGTTTTAAAAATAGTTACTCTTTGAAAGAATATCTGTATTTTGATTGCTTGATATATTCCTGTATAAGGGAAGTACCACAAGCCCTCCTGGTTTGTGGGAACGGGCCAGAAGAAGGGCCACATTGGGACTCAAAAACATTTGCTCCCCTGACTATCTATCTATCTATGTATCTATCTATCTATCTTATACTATATTAGTGAAAGCACTGTATGCCTGCCTGCCTGCCTGGATGTCCGGTGTCCCTAGGGGAAATCTCATTGGTCCCTTGGCCCGCCCCCGCACACCTCTCATTGGCCTGAGGCGGAGTGACGGGCCAAAGGACACACAGGGACACACACACACACGGATACGGACGGACACACACACACACACAAATATACACACACAATCCCCTCCCGGTGCCCCTCACTCTCCCCCGTCAGCTGGACCGCACCTCAACTTCCACACCCCCCCCACCCTCCCTGTGCCCGAACTTACCCGGAGTCCCGTGTACACACACACACACACACACATTCCCACCCCCCCAAGCTCACACACACCTCACCCCCCCCCCAAGCTCATCCCCCCCCAAGCTCACACCCCGGCGCCGCTACAGTCAGCGGGGGAGCGGAGCGAGCGCCCGGGACACACGCGGGGGAGCGGTCACAACACGCGGCCTCCCGCCTCACATCCACGTGGGAGCGGCCGGATGAGTGAGGCAGCGGCCGGATCAGTGAGGCAGCGGCAGGACGGGTGAGCTCCCCCCCCCTCCACATGCTACGTGCTGCTCTTGCCCCTCCGCTCCCGGCTCCCCCCTGTCACCGCATGACAGGCCGCGGGACGTGAGGGGGGATGCCCCTCCGGTCCCGGCTCCCCCCTAGGCCGCGGGACGTGAGATGGGAGGGGGGATGCCCCTCCGGTCCCGGCTCCCCCCTAGGACGCGGGACGTGAGATGGGAGGGGGGATGCCCCTCCGGTCCCGGCTCCCCCCTGTCACCGCGTGACAGGCCGTGGGACGTGAGATGGGATGCCCCTCCGGTCCCCGCTTCACCTTCTCCCCACCGTTGTCCCCGCTGCCTGCGCAGGAGGAGGGGGGGGAGCGGGTGTTGGTGCTGGTGTGTGTAATTGTGTGAGACTGTGTGTGAGTGTCTGTGACTGTGTGTAAGTGTCTGTGACTGTGTGAAACTGTGTGTAAGTGTCTGTGACTGTGTGTGACTGTGTGTAACTGTGTGTGACAGTGTGTGTAAGTGTTTCACAGTGTGAGAGTGTGTGAGTGTGTGTAAGTCTGTGTAAGTGTCTATGACTGTGTGAAACTGTTTGAAACTGTGAAAGTGTGTGTAAGTGTGTGTGACTGTGTGTGAGTGTGTGTAACTGTCTGTGATTGTCTGTAACTGTGTGTGTGTGTGTGTGTGTGTGTGTGTGTGTGTGTGTGTGTGTGTGTGTGTGTGGTGTGTGAGCAATGAGCAGTGTGTCAGTGTGTGCAGTGTGAGCAATGACCACTGTGTGTGCAGTGTGAGCAGTGTGTGTGCAGTGTGTGCAGTGTGAGCAATGAGCAGTGTGTGTGCACTGTGTGCAGTGTGAGCAATGAGCAGTGTGTCAGTGTGTGCAGTGTGACCAATGAGCAGTGTGTGTGCAGTATGCAGTGTGTGTCAGTCTGAGCAGTGTGTGTGTAGTGTGCAGTGTGACCATTGAGCAGTGTGTGTGTCAGTGTGTGCAGTGTGCAGTGTGTCAGTGTGAGCAATGAGCTGTGTATGTGTGTGTGTGCAGTGTGAGCAGTGAGCAGTGTGTGTGCAGTGTGCAGTGTGTGTCAGTGTGACCAGTGTGTGTGCAGTGTGCAGTGTGTGTCACTGTGAGCTGTGTGTGCGCAGTGTGCGTCAGTGCGACCAATGAGCAGTGTGTGTGCAGTGTGCAGTGTGAACAATGAGCAGTGTGTGTCAGTGTGAGCACGGTTCACATCCCGGGCAACGCCGGGTCTCTCAACTAGTCTATATATATAATCAAAAAATAAATAGATGATACCGTTCTGTGGCTAACTAAATGCTTTTATTTGTGCGAGCTTTCGAGATACACTGATCTCTTCTTCCGGCGATGTTACAATGAATGAAGCAAGCAAAAGCTATACTATAAACAGTGTCTCTTGGAATGTTATCTGTGCTGGTCCTTCCCCCGGTGTGGATGTGTTTTATGGCTAGAGGTGTCAAAAGCTCGGCTAACACGGTACTGATACCTAAACCTATACCTATACCTATACACAGTGTTCGACAAACCTATACATTTGCACGCCCCGGGCGAGTGGATTTAACATCGTGGCGAGCTCCTGTTGGCCCAAGCAGCACACGTGTGGTACTAGGTGGCGAGTAGATTTTTTGGTGATTTGTCGACCACTGCCTATACATACACTGAGTTAAGTTATGGTGAGTAAAAAAAGTGACAAAAACCCTCCACAGCAAAGCAAATATGCAAATGTAATTACAACTGTATGCTCATCTGCATGTCTTAGGCAGGTCTGCAACCCCGCCTTTCACCATTATCACCCAGCACACAGCACTTCCACTGCAGCAAGGGATTCTGGGAAATGACATGCAAATGAGCACACAGTGATGAGCACACAGTTGTATTTACATTTGCATATTTGCTCATACTCACCATAACTTAACTCAGTATGGTAAACCCCATCCTTTAGCTTCTCTGCATACCCAGTTAACCAACCCCACACTGATGAGACCCATTAAGGTCGAAACGGCTGTCTGTGGGTGGTTTTCTGGGTATGCACCTTAAACCTGGCTGTGCTCAAAGCTGTGATCAAGCAGGAACCATGTTAAAAATGGGTTTTGAATCAAAAAGTGGCACTGTGTGCTCATTTGTATGTCATTTCCCAGAATCCCTTGCTGCAGTGGCAGTGCTGTGTGCTGGGTGATAATGGTGAAAGGCTGGGTTGCAGACCTGCCTAAGGCTAAGGCCCCGCTCCCAGAGTCAGCGCACCTGCGCTGCTGACAGGCGGTGCGCTGAGATACACAGACCGCGATCTGCGGTCTGTAGGGAGCGGGAGCCGGAGCTGGAGGTGGGCGGGAGGTGGGAGGTTTGATCGGGAGGTGGGCGGGAGGTGGGAGGTTTGATCGGGAGGTGGGCGGGAGGTGGGAGGTTTGACAGGGAGGGGGGGCGTGGCTTGAGCGGAGGGACCCGCTACTCTCCCCCCCCCCTCCCTCCACGGACTCGGGCTGGAGCTGGAAGGTAAGTTTAAACACACACACGCAGGCACTCATTCATACACGCGCACACGCACACACGCGCACACACACACACAGGCAGGCACTCACGCACTCATACACACACACGCGCGCGCACACACAGGCAGGCACTCACGCACTCATACACACACACAGACAGAGGCAGGCACTCGGGCACACACACACACAGACAGGCACTCACGCACTCAGACATACACACACAGACAGGCACGCACTCAGACACACACACAGAGAAAGGCACTCACCTGCTTTCACTCCACACTCCTCCCCGCTCCCCGAAGCCTCTCCTCCTCCCGCAGCCTCCCCTCCCCATTGGCTTACAGCCACACAAGTCACGCGTCAAAGCTAGAAAACACCATTCTCTGGTGTCTCCAGCGGCTGACGCGCTACAGCGTGTAGTGCTCTGTGCAGCCAGTGGGGACCGGGACCGGCTCGCGAGGATTCCCCTGCTGGTGGGGAACTCGCGACCCGCCGCCCGCGCCAACGAGCGCAGCGGGACCGAGGCCTAAGACATGCAGATGAGCATACAGCTATATTTGCATATTTGCTTTCCTGTGGAGGGTTTTTGTCACTTTTTTTACTCACCATAACTTAACTCAGTATTATGTTTTTTATATATGTATATATACTTTTAGTTGTGCTACAAACTCTCACATTTCCACACCCACCCACACCATTTATATCCCTCTCACTCCACACACACCTTGTGTAGAGAGCACTGTTTATACTGTGGGCTCTCCATTCATTTTTATTCACACTGATACACATACACACTCTTTCTTCTCTTGCTTTCAGTTACCCTTTGACACCTCTAGCCATAAAACACATCCACACCGGGGGAAGGACAAGCACAGATAACATTCCAAGAGACACTGTTTTTAAGTTATCCTTGCTTCATTCATTGTAACATCGCCGGAAGAAGAGATCAGTGTATCTCGAAAGCTCGCACAAATAAAAGCATTTCGTTAGCCACAGAACGGTATCATCTATTTATTTTTTGATTATATATATATATATATATATATATATACACTGTACTTTGTTTGTTAAAAGAATGACTGCCTATTTTCTGCATCTGCCTGTTACTTTCTGCATCTGTGAACTCAGTAAATTCTATATATCAATGTTAACTTTTTGACTGTGTGATATGACCATTACTGTGGTCCTCTGCCATTGATTACACATAATGACCTTATTTAACCCACTAGTGAATGCTTTCATTTATGACAAGGGAGTGCTGGGAATGCATTGTTTCTCTATGTATGTACAGTATATCATTATTTATATAGTGCCTACAGCTGTACTCAGCGATTTACAAGAGAGACAATACAGTACAGGGAATTATAGTACAGCGAACAAGATCTGACAATCCCTGTCCCGGAGAGCTTCAAATGTAAGTGGTATGTTAGGAGACTTACAGAGCCAGGAGGTGAGGGAATACGTGCAGAAGATGTTAGTGTTTGGTCAAATGGTTGTTATGAGCGACTGTGGGTGTGGGACAGTAGCCACTAGTCTAGGCCAGTGGTCTCCAAACTTTTCAGTACGAGGGACACATCATATATTCTACACATTTTCGAGGGCCAAAGGAAAAAAAACATATTTTTTATAATTTATATATTTTATAAAAGAACGAACAAGTTTTATTTGGATCTTTTTGGTGTAATCAGCATGATATGATTCAGAACAAAAGAGAAATGTGACAATTACAAAGAAAGGATGCCGTGCTTACACTGGGAAATTATTTATAATGAGCAAAAATATATATATTTCAAGTTGCTGCGTGCCGGATAAAATCTTGTGGGGGCCTGATGTGGCCCCTGGGCCGTAGTTTGGAGACCCCGAATCTAGGCTATTGAAACGCTTCATTTAAGAGGTGGGTTTTAAGGTTTGTCTTAAAAAGGTGGGGAGAGAAGGTGCTTGGTGTATACTGAGTGTGAGGGAGTTTTCAACAGGTAAGGGGAAGTGAGGGGAAAAGGTTTGAGGCGAGAATGAGCAGCAGAGGTGAAAGGGGTGGAAAGGAGACAGTTATTACGGTTAGGCACAGGAGATGAGTCCCTGCATAACAAGAGGTCAAAACTGATATGAGCAGATGAGCGGAGAGCCTTGAAAGTAAGGTGGAGAACTTTGTAGGTAATCCAAAACTTGATGGGAAGCCAGGAGGGGAATTTAAAGATGAGATCAGCAGACTGTTTTGGGAGAAAGTGAAATTATTCTAGCAGCAGAATTTTGGATAGATTGCAAAGGAGAAAGTTGTCAGGCAGGGAGGCTTGTTAGCAGTATGTTACAATAATCCAGACGGGAGAGGATAAGGGCCTGCATTAGTTTTAACAGTAGCTTGACAAAGAAAAGGGCGGATCTTGGCGAAAGGGCGGAATATTACAGAGGAAGAAGAAACAAATTTTAGTTATGCCGTAAATGTGAATGGAGAAGGAAAGGGAGGAGTCAAATGTCACTCCAAGACAACGTGTTTTGGCGACAGGATAGACGGTAGCACCGTTTATTGTGATGGAAAAGGGGGCTATTAGGCCAGATTTAGGGGGAAATATGAGGAGCTCAGTTTTAGACATATTAAGTTTAAGGCGGCGGAGGACCATCCCAGAGGATATAGCCAGGAGACAATCAGAGACTTGGGACTGGATTGCAGGTGTGAGGGTAGATATATCTACGTGTCATCTGCATATAGATGATACCTATGGCCAAAAAAGTTGATGAGGTGACTAAGTGATAGAGAGAGAAAAGGAGAGGTCCCACAACAGAGCCCTTAGGTACTCCAATAGACAGATCAACATAAGAGGACGACATGTTAAGAACAGAGAACGAAAATGTGCAGTGGGAGAGGTATGACGAGAACCAGGATAGAGCTTTGTTGCAGATATCAAGGGAGTTTAGAATATGATGAAGAGGGTGATCGACAGCATCAAAGGCAGGAGAGCGATCAAGCAGGACTAGTAGGGAAAAATGACCATGGGATTTGGATTAATGTAGATCATTAGCTATTTTAGTGGGCATAGTCTCTGTAGAGTGACCTGTAGGAAACAGATTTTAAAGGGTCCAGGAGAGTATAGGAATTAAGAAAGTTGATCATACTGGAGAACACAAGATGTTCTAGCAGTTTGGAGGCAAAAGCCAGGAGGGATACAGGGTGGTAGTTAGTAAGGCATGTAGGATCTTGGGTCTTTTTGAGAATATGTGTTACTACCACATGCTTAAAGGAAGAGGGGGAAGTGCCAGAGGATAGGAAGGAATTGAAGATATGGGTGAGAGTGGGGACTAAGACAGGAGTTAGAGTTATGATAAGGTGAGGGGATAGGATCGAGAGGGCATATGGTAAATGGAGAAGAGAAACTTCCAACTCTGTAACAGGAGAACAGGAGTCAAGAGTGGAATTAGGAGGTTTAGGTAGAAACAGAGAGGAGGGGGGACAGAATGAATCTCATTGTTGATGGCATCCACCTTGCCTTCAAAGTGGTCAGCAAAGGCTTGAGGAGAAGTGAAGGAAGAATCGGAAGTGTGAGGAGTAGGTCAGAGGAGGGAGTCAAATACAGAAAAAATATGGCATGGATTGGATTTGTGTGTTGATAAATGAGTAAAAGTAGTGTTGTTTGGCCTTAGAGAGAGCAGAGTTAAAACAGGAGTGGAGAAAATTATAGTGCAGAAAATCAGCCCGAGTGTGAGATTTCCTCCACAGGCGTTCAGAGGAGCGAGTGCAAATGAGAACATAGTATGTTTGTGGATTTAGCTAAGGTTGTGGGTTAGAGGGACGGTGTGCTGGAGCAGAGAAGTTGTATATAGATCAAGAGAGGAGAGGATAGAGTTGTAAGAGTTGATAGCTCTATCTTCAGGTTTAGAGGAAGGACAGAGAGACAGGAGGTTAGCTTTCAGGGTAGTTACTAGAATATATAGGTCAATGCAGGTAGGATGGTGGTTAGTGGAATAAGTGGTGGTGAATGATAGGAGGTGATGGTCAGAAAGTGGAAAGAAGGCAATAGAAAAATCAGAAAGGGAACAGTTTTTAGTAAAGATCAGGTCTAAATGGTGACCATCCTTGTAGGTGATGGAATTGTCAATTGGTGGAGGCCAAAGAACACGGTTAAAGAGAGAAAGCTAGGCGCCCAGAAGACAGAGGGATCATTAATATGACAGTTGAAGTCTCCCAGTAAAAGGATAGGAGAGTCAGAGGAGAGAAAGAAGGAAAACCAGGATTCAAAGTCAGAGAAAAAGGAGGAGGTATGGGGCTATGGAGGTAGGCGGTCTGTAGATGACTGCCACATACAGAGAAAGAGAAGGTAGTAAAAGTAGACAGCGTGAACCTTGAAGAAAGAAACGGATGGAGACATATGACACAGCTGATATTGGCAGCGGGAGGAGACCTACCCCTTGGGGCATGGAGTGTGAGAGAAAGAGAGACCACCATTCGAGACAGCAGACTCCACAGCAGTCATGTTGTGAGAGCCTGGTTTCTGTTAGAGCAAAGATCTGATAAGAAAGAGAGCAGAAGAGCTTGTGTAGAACGAAAGCCTTGTTAGTGAGAGAGCCAACATTCCAGAGGACACAGGAAAAGGGAAGGTAGAAGGAAGGGAGGTAAGGAATAGGGGTTAAGTTAGAACGGTCAACACTCTTAGCAGGGAGGAGGTGGCAGCGAGGCATGGGCGAGAGTAGGTTGGTATATCTCTAGGTTCAGGATTAGGAGAGGGAGAGAGAGAAAAAGAGAGGGAAAAAAAGGATTTCTGGTGGTGCTTTTTATTGAGGGGTGTAGAAGTAGCTGGGAAAGAGGTGTGTAAATAGTGACAATTTTCAGAACTTCATAAAGATATGCAACGGTTCACAGGTGATTGAACAATATGTTAATTGAGCTTCTCAGTGCTGCAGTGGTCCTTAACCCCTATAACATAATACAATACAAATCACTTTAAAATCAAGGAAGTAATATTCAATTGTTGCGTCTTTAAAAAATAGAGAGAATGTAATTTACACATGATCTAAATCACTAAAACTAATACCTACATTACAAAGCAAATGAATGCCCTATTTGCCATTAACAGAATAATGGATTGTCTGTCTCTTTCACTTTAAATAATGGCTATCTTGAGAAACCACAAATATACACCCTCTGTATGCACCAGGCAAGTTGTAGGCGTTTCCACAGCAAAAGCTAATGTCGTCATTTTAATGTGCCATGGATAGTGCTCTGCATGTGCCCTTTTTCTTCTCACCTTTTCATTAGCCATAGCATGGTACCACCAAAACAGTCTTGTGGTTATAAAGTAGGCGATAATTACATCCACTGTATAGTGTTCATGTGCTACTAAGATGCAGATCACTCCAGCGGCACTAAGTATCCAGCAAACCAAGTGATACCACCAAAAGTGACGAGGAGAATCTGCAAAAGAGAAGACTTCATAATGTCAGAGACATCTAGTCCAGGGGAGCGCAATCTTTTTTCCCTGCGCCCCTCCCCCTGCCGGCTGTTCCCCTCTCTGCACGCCGCCCCCCCCTCTTACCTCTGCTCCGGCGTCTGGGCTTCATGACGTCACGTTGCCATGGCAATGTGAGGTCACATGACCTCGTGTCTCCAGAAGCCGCCTGAGCCAAGGTACAGTAAGTGCAGATTACAGAGGCCTTCGCTGCTTCCCCGGCACTTAATTTAAGTGCCTTCAGGAAGCGCGCGGGGCCTCTGTAAACCCCGTGCCCCCCGAAGACAATCTCGCACCCCCCAATTTGCGCACCACTGATCTAGTCTATGCAGTACGAGAGAAAGAAAGACTACCAGCAATAGAAAAGAGACCAAGTTACGTGAATACTCAAACAAATATACCCCTACTTGTATCCTTCTCATCTAACTGATTTTGGCAATCGAGGCCTCTTTAAAACCCACAAGCTTAGTCTTGTTTGCCAATTGTTACAGGTTTACTGTGTTCTGTAAAGACGAGTCATGTCACCATAATTAGTTCATATGATAAATAAGCCATGGATTCCTTTTAGGCTTATCTCTCACGGCAGAAGGGACGTGGAAAGAATCGCAATCTCATACATTGCCAATGTATACCGCAGCAATTATGTCATGTTACAAGACTTACACACAAATATGGTTTTATTTTTACTAATCCCCTGTATCGTTAGTAATTAGATATCTATGTGTTTTTGGCAAGTAGTATAATATTTGATAGTTAACAGTAATAGTACTGTAGTTAACATGTATGTGACATGGAATACGTTTTTCTATTGCAGCAAGCAACGCCCGAGAAACAAATGATAGTACAAGGAAATAAACAAAAAGAAACAAGGTTTACAAAAGGATAAAACAATGAGCCCGAACTACAAAAAAAAACATAATTTCAACACTATATTAAGTTACATAATCAACATTTTGGTGGTCCCAAGTTACTTGCATTTTCTCTGTAAGGAAATAATGGGGAATAAAACTTGTTCCAGGCGAGTAATGACACTACAAATGAAAATATTTATAATAACACACAATATCTGTCCAAGTGGAAATGTGCCTATAAAAAGATATCATTAGATCATTTTGCATCCTGTAGTTCAGAGCAACGATAAGTGACTTGGCTTGCAATGCTATATTCTCCTAATGATACAGGATGCAGGATAAATGGCGCATTGGTTTTGAGAAATAGTCTGATAATAATTTGAAAGAAAATCAGACACGATGCATTGTTCATATAATTCACTGAGCTCATTAACATTAGTAAAGGTTTAAATGAGTTACATTTCTTATGTTACTCCCGGAGGCTCAGGGGTGGCTTAGTGAGTAAAGGCAGGGACTCCGGAAACAACAACACTGACTTTGAAGCAATGTTCAAATCCTGGTTTCAGTTCCTCGTGACCTTGTATCAATACATAAATTGTAAGCTTGTCAGGGCAGAGACTATGCCTGTAAAATTATGTGTACAGCGCACCAAACCATGTTCTATATTGTAAGTGTGACGTGCATAGAGTTCCACCGGGATAAAAGGGCTAAATGGGAAAAAAAGGTATTATAAGAAAGATAAAGGAATAGCTTAGTGGTAATGTCACTGCCACTGAAGTAAGTGAACCCAGTTTTTAGTCCCAGTGTCCTCTCCTTGGACAAGTCACTCCATCTCTTTGTGACCCAGGCACCACAATTAGACTGCAAGCTGTATGGGGTAGGGACTTATTGTGCCTGCAGAATTCTATGTACAGCTCTGCTTATATAACGTCAGATTTATAAGAAATAAGGATTATTATGCAACTCCCTCTCCCCCACAGGTAATACAAGCACTAAACACGTTGAATTGTAATTGAACCAGAGAAGTTTATATTTACTTCTTAATCTGTATCAGTGTGTCCCCGATAACTTCTTGAGGAAATAGAGCTTCAACTTTCATATGATCTGTCTCATCAGAGAGCCCAAATTACTGTATGTTTCTGGGAGCAGCTTCATTTTCTTCCTGTCTTTAGTTTACAGCTCAGAACTAGACTGGAGGGATAAAACAGGCATGTGGGTGATTGTCAGGGGCCCATAAACTACAGTTGGCAGAAAGTTGACTGTGGTGCAAGATGATGGAGTAGCTTTGATTTAGCAAGTAAAAAATAGTGATGCAAATTCTCCCTATTCAATTAAATGTGAGTTATGATGTACAGAGAAGCCCATTATTACAGAATGCGCAAGTTATAGGGAAACAGAAGGCAGGCCCGTGATTGAGTCAGGAGGAAGCCATCTTTGATTTTTGGTGTTGTTTATGCCATTGGAGGTAATAGTGAAGGCATTGGTCGACTGCACAAAAAACACATCTAATATTACCAGGTTATGCTACACAAAACACAGTTGTCATAGTTCTATTAGGGGAGCATAATTATTTTTAACCATGGTGACACAGCACCAGTTTTAATAGGTTTTCACAACACTGTTATAAAAAGGGAGATTAGATAGAAATAGATCCTATTTTCTATAAAAACGCATTCCTACAGTAGTTCCCATCTTATTCAACATGTACATTATAAAAGTAGTGTAGTAAATAGTGAACTTACATTCCTTGATAAACAAGTAGGTCATTGTGAGTATGACAGTATGACCACTGAACAAGAAGTCTCCGCACAAGATGTGAGATCCCGTAATAGTCAGGCCACCGCCGGATATTAATCTGAGGATCCTCTGCACTTTAGCATAAGAATCTCCATTTAGCTGAAACCAAAAAAGAAGTGGGTTACGCAAGAGTACAAAGCACCGCGACTCTGCAGACACAGAAGCACAATTCCAATACACTAATTCCTGCCCTGTTTAAGCACAACAATAATGTCTGGTCTTAAATAGCACTAAGAGAAACAAAAACTGCCAGATTTATAGAAGAAAATAAAAAATTTAGTGCACAGTTACAGTATTTTGTACATTATGGCAAAATTAGCATGGAGTATTTTTGTTTTGTAAGATCACTAAGATTTTTTGTTTGTAAGTGTCTAAACAGGAGCAAGGCTAGTTTATTTTTACAGGTGAGATTCTCAGTGCAAACATCAATACATATGGTTTGCATTTCTCAGAAAAAAAGGAAAATAATGACACTACATGTGAAACCAGATGAGCAGGCAATGCAATCAGTAACTTCATTCAAAATAGCAAAGTTAGCTCAACAGTTGTGCTGCTATAAACTTACAATAAGTGAACTCAGAAAGCTAGAATAGAATATCACCACTATTTATAGTTGTTTCAAAATATCTATACTTACAGCAGGAAACCTATCTACATCAGTATACAACAAAAGACAAAAGTACCCAAATGCTACATCCAATGTGACAAAAAACATAGTTAAATACTTCAATGTTAGTATTCTCATGCATAAGGGCAATTTAGTTAAATCCTTTGGCCAAAGCATTATAAGCCTGCAGCCATTTCATGGCATGACCAATCTGCAGGTCCTAACACTACCTGTGAAAATTCTCATTTACCTCTGCTGTGGAGGGAGACAGGTCTTAATAGACCTGTCCTGCACAGGTGCATGGAAAAACCTGCTACTTAAAAAAGTTTACCCCACCCCACTTTTTAAGTAGCAGGTTTTTCCATGCACCTGTGCAGGACAGGTCTATTAAGACCATTCTCCCTCCACAGCAGAGGTAAATGAGAATTTTCACAGGTAGTGTTAGGACCTGCAGATTGGTCATGCCATGAAATGGCTGCAGGCTTATAACGCTTTGGGCAAAGGGTTTAACTAAATGACCCTTACGGCAGGACCCCAGAAGTAGGCCGCAACAATGATCAGCCGCCTGGACCACACCGAACTCTCTGCTGCAGAGGTGGGCCCCCTCCCTTCTCAGCAGTAACCCACCAACCCAGTCACCCACCAAGCAACCCAGTCACCCACCCAGTCAGTATCACCCACCTAGTCAGTCAGTCAGTCAGTCAGTCACTCACCCACCCAGTCAGTCAGTCAGTCACGCACCCACTAAGTCACCCAGTCAGCCAGTCACGCTCACAGTCAGTCACAGACCTACCCAGTCATGCACCCACCCAGTCAGTCACCCACACTCTCTCTCTCTCTGTGTGTCACACACACACTCTCTCTCTCTCTGTGTGTCACCCCACTCTCTCTCTCTCTCTGTGTGTCACCCACTCTCTCTCTCTGTGTGTCACCCACACACTCTCTCTCTCTGTGTCACACACGCTCTCTGTGTCACACACACCCTCTGCCTCTCTCTCACCCACACTTTCTCTCTCACCCACACTCTCTCTCTCGTTCACCACACACTCTCTCTCGGTCACCACACACTCTCTCTCGTTCACCACACACTCTCTCTCGTTCACCACACACTCTCTCTCGGTCACCACTCTCTCTCGGTCCCCACACTCTCTCTCTCGGTCCCCACACTCTCTCTCTCGGTCCCCACACTCTCTCTCTCGGTCCCCACACTCTCTCTTGGTCCCCACACACTCTCTCTCTCACCCACCCACACACTCTCTCTCTCACACTCTCTATCACATTCTCTCTGTCACCCACACACTCTCTCTCTCTCTGTCACCCACACACTCTCTCTCTCTCTGTCACCCACTCTCTCAGTCACCCACACACTCTCTCTCTCTCGGTCACCCACACTCTCACTCTCTCTCGGTCACCCAACTCTCTCCCTCTCGGTCACACACACTCTCTCTCCTGAGCTCAAAGGAATTGAATTCTGTTCTAGAGGAGTGTTGAGTGCTACTTCACAGAACCTAACGTAACTTATACCACAGGACGGGGACCATTATTATACAAGATGCACCTCATGGCAAATTACTTCTTGACCTGGTAAGACTTCACCCCCTCCCATGCCATCTCTCACACCCCATGGACTACACTGACACCTACAGTGGAGAAAAGGATCTACAGCTTTATTAACATAATGATAATAATACAATACACACAATCAACGTCCTTGCTGAATAACTTTATACCCCAACCTTTGTCACCTGACTCGCCCCCTTTTCTGCGCTGTCCGGCTCACAGAATATCTCGGAAAGCCAGTATATACCTAATATTCCCCTGAAAGGAACTTAACCTAATGTGAACAAAGCCTTACAGCAAAAGTCACACAACAAGCTGTGACAAAATGAACAAATAACACTGACTAATAACAAACAACATTCCCAAACAATTTCTACTGAAAGCCTGACCTACTCCATGTGTCTTTATGACCAAAATTCAGTTTCAAAGCAAAATCTATTTTCCTGGTGTTTCTGCCTCTCAAAAAAGTGCTTGCCTCATGTGTCGTATTTGAAAGCCCCAATCAAATCCCCTTTTCACTCCTCTTTTAGAGGGCTGGTGTACACCAGTGGTGTTGCTATAGCCCACATTCTTGGAGGGCCTACTCTGCTGGGGTTACCATATTTGTTGCTGACTGCGCATGCGTAAATCTGCCAATCTGACTGCGCATGTGCAATCGGCACTTGGCAATGTGCATGTGCGATCGGAACTTGCCGGCTGCTTGTGCGCATGCACGACTGACATTTCCTATCAGGCATGCCCTTTCGGCAAGTGCCGATTGCACATGCGCACGAGCAGCCGGCACGGCAAGCTCCGATTGCCCATGCGCAACATGCAAACACTGATCGCGCATGAGCAGCCGGCAAAATTTCACCCCGGGCCCCGCACATGTCCAGCTACGCCACTGGTGTACACATCCTTGCAATATCCAATTCATGTAACATAGCTGCATTGCAGAGGGGATTAGTTTCAGTATGATAAGGCTTACCTTTGGGGCACACTGAAAATGCATTCCAGGCACGGGTAGGGTTGTTACATACATGGTGATACATCTGTACAGGTACAAAGTTCCAAGAATAAAAAAATATCTGCGACCCACAATTGATCTGGAAACAGGAGAAAGAAAGAAATATGTCTGCAACTCATTAATAAAATAGCCTGCTGTTTTTTGGAAAAGCAAATGTTATATGGGCATCCTGTAGGTATGTATTTGTAATTTAGGACTCTTGAGTGGAACATAATGGTGAAAGAATACTACACAAACATAGATTAAAAGAAAGTTACTGTCATCGCCTGCACAAAACAAACCTCCACATACATGTGGGTGGAAAGGTTATCACTTAGGCCGCGGTTATAGTCCTTGCTACGGCGACGCGACGGCATCCGTCGCCGTGGTAGCAGCGATTTTTGCTTATAGTGTTAGAGACAAGAGACGGCGACCGGGAGCGTGGCAGGGGCGTGGCCCGTGAGCGGTTCGCCCGTATTGGCTGAACCGCTCACGTGGCCGCTGATGTCACGCTGCGGTTGCTGAAAAAGCAATTTTCATTCACTTCCAGCGATCGCGACGACGCCGTCGCGTCGCTCCTACTATAGGCGCACTCGACAGAGTCAATACATTTGTTCTGACGCGACGTCGCGTCACAGGGACTATAAGCGCGGCCTAATGCTTATAATAATTCCTTGGATGAATATAACATGTGATGATCCTTCTCATAACGACGTTATGCATATTTGATTAAAAAAACAACAACATGGATACAAAGAATGCAAACAAACAGTAACAAGTCTAAAAAAAAAATCTAAAAAATCTGCGCTAAATGGTTAATCTGAATCTAATTCTTACTGGTGTACTCAGGTTTTATCCTGATAAATGAAAATATAAACACATTCTGGCTGCCGATTTCATACCACTTAAAAACCATAAGAAACAAAGCCTATAACAATGAAGCAGAATCTCTGCAGGGCATGTCCGGAAAAGCTACATACACAGAATATTTAAAGAGGTATTCCAGACTTTCCGAGAGGCGGCCAGGCAAGATGGCTGCTGCTTCTATCAGCTCCTGTAGGGAGAGGAACAATTTGCAGCCCCTGGCAGCAATCTGCAACTGATAGGAGCTACCTGGAAGTCAAAATTAAAGCTATACTACATTCCCTGTCTTTTTATTTCTTGTTTTTTTTATATGTAAAGCACGTGACAATGTATAATTCTACATTCTTACCTAAGCTGGCAATTGTTTGGTGCTCCTGTTATAAATCTGTGAATCCTGATTGTGTGCCTAACATAATGGCCGCCTTCTGACTTTGTGCTGCAGTCTGTGAAATGCTGCAGCTGATATGCAATATTACATTACCAAGTGTAACACATTATTGTTACAGCTTTGAGAGTAATAGACAGTCTGCAGCAACAGATCTGTTTGCGATACTTTGTTGCCAAAGAGCATAGCTAAAAAAGGTGAGGGTCACAGAGTCTGTTTAAAAAGAGGAAGTGGGTATAAATTCTAAATGGTTGCTGCAGCAACCAAAGAATGATCAGTACACTAAAAAAATCATTAAAAATGGCATTAGGAGTTTTTAAAAAAATGCACACGGTATTATCTAATACTACAGAACTGATTTATTAAAAAATGTTTACGTTTTGCTGTTTTAGGTCAAGGCATTACCTGTCACTGAGGGGAATAAAAACAACAAGTCCATAATAACTACATACACAGACTATTTAAATACGAATTCCAGATTAAATACCTACAAATCTGCTGTTCATATTCAAAATAATACAAACATTGGTCCGAGCATTCAGTGTCTATGTGACCCAATACGTCAGTTCATTTACTTTTTATCAACCCCTAGCATATTACATAATAAGATGTATGTATGTATGTATGTATGTATGTTTGTATGTATGTATAGCTTTATTTATATAGCGGCAACCCTGTACATAGCACTTCACAGCAGTAATGCACGTGACATAATAATATAACACATAGTGGGAATAAGCTCTTGAGACACAACAGTAACAATAGGAAAGGGAGTCCCTGCCCCAAAGAGCTTACAATCTATGTGGAAATTATGGAGAAGTTACAGAGTAAGGAGTAGGAGGTTGTACTGGTAAATGCGTCTGCAAGGAGCCATGGTCAGTGTATATGAGTTGTATAGTATCAGCCAGCAGAGCTAGCCAAAGCTTTGTTAAAGAGATGTGTTCTTAGATAGACAAACACACAGTCTCTGCAAGCTCTAACCACAGCACCCACCACACCATATATATACACAATTGTGTGAAAAAGAAAGTACATCCTCTTTGAATTCCATGGTTTTACATATCAGGACATAATAACAATCATCTGTTCCTTAGCAGGTCTTAAAATTAGGTAAATACAACCTCAGATGAACAACAACAACACATGACAAATTACACCGCGTCATGATTTATTTAACAAAAATAAAGCCAAAATTGAGAAGCTGTGTGTGAAAAATTAAGTACAC
Organism: Ascaphus truei; assembly: GCF_040206685.1. Lineage (NCBI taxonomy): Eukaryota > Metazoa > Chordata > Amphibia > Anura > Ascaphidae > Ascaphus > Ascaphus truei. The sequence continues at coordinate 343,961,594 of NC_134483.1, forward strand.
CCGTATTGCTTCCATATGAATTAAGATGCTAACTAGCAGACAGGTGCTGCTAATCAAATGCCCTTGATTAATTGATCATCAGCAAGTGTGACCACCTCTATAAAAGCCGAAGTTTTAGCAGTTTGCTGGTCTGGAGCATTCAGGTGTGTGTTAACACAATGCCAAGGAGGAAAGACATCAGCAATGATCTTAGAGAAGCAATTGTTGCTGCCTATCAATCTGGGAAGGGTTATAAGGCCATTTCCAAACAATTTAAAGTCCATCATTCTACAGTGAGAAAGATTATTCAAAAGTGGAAAACCTTCAAGACAGTTGCCAATCTTCCCAGGAGTGGACGTCCCAGCAAATTCACCCCAAGGTCAGACCGTGCAATGCTCAGAGAAACTGCAAAAAAACCAAGAGTTACATCTCAGACTCTACAGGCCTCAGTTGTATTGTATTGTATTGTATGTCTTTATTTATATAGCGCCATTAGTGTACATAGCGCTTCACAGCAGTAATACATGTGGTAATCCAATAAATAACAGATAATATAAATAACAGATCATGGGAATAAGTGCTTTAGACATTAAGGAAGAGGAGTCCCTGCTCCGAGGAGCTTACAGTCTAATTGGTAGGTAGGGAGAACGTACAGAGACAGTAGGAGGGAGTTCTGGTAAGTGCATCTGCAGGGGGCCAAGCTTTATGTGCCATGTGTTCAGAATAGCCACAGTCCTATTCATATGCTTCTTTAAGCAAGTGTGTCTTAAGGTGGGTCTTAAAGGTGGATAGAGAGGGTGCTAGTCGGGTACTGAGGGGAAGGGCATTCCAGAGGTGAGGGGCAGTCAATGAAAAAGGTTTAAGGCGGGAGAGGGCTTTAGATACAAAGGGGGTAGAAAGAAGACATCCTTGAGAAGAACGCAAGAGTCTGGATGGTGCATAGCGAGAAATTAGGGCTGAGATGTAAGGAGGGGCAGAAGAGTGTAAAGCTTTAAAAGTGAGGAGAAGAATGGAGTGTGAGATGCGGGATTTGATCGGAAGCCAGGAGAGGGATTTCATGAGGGGAGATGCTGAGACAGATCTAGGAAAGAGTAGAGTGATTCTGGCAGCAGCGTTAAGGATAGATTGTAGGGGAGACAGGTGAGAGGCAGGAAGGCCGGACAGCAGGAGGTTACAGTAATCAAGACGGGAGAGAATGAGGGCCTGAGTCAGAGTTTTAGCAGTCGAGCAACAGAGGAAAGGGCGTATCTTTGTTATATTGCGGAGGAAAAAGCGACAGGTTTTAGAAATGTTTTGAATGTGAGGGGCAAATGTGAGAGAGGAGTCGAGTGTGACCCCAAGGCAGCGTGCTTGGGCTACTGGGTGAATGATTGTAGTTCCAACAGTAATGTGGAAGGAGGTGGTAGGGCCAGGTTTGGGAGGAAGTATGAGGAGCTCTGTTTTAGCCATGTTGAGTTTAAGGCGGCGGAGGGCCATCCAGGATGATATAGCAGAGAGACATTCAGAAACTTTGGTTTGTACAGTAGGTGTAAGGTCGGGTGTTGAGAAATATATTTGTGTGTCGTCAGCATAGAGGTGATAATTAAACCCAAAAGATGTTATTAGGTCACCTAGAGAGAGTGTATACAGAGAAAAGAGAAGAGGTCCCAGGACAGAGCCCTGGGGTACCCCCACAGAGAGATCAATAGAGGAGGAGGAGGTATTAGCAGAAGAGACACTGAAAGTACGATGGGAGAGGTAGGATGAGATCCAGGATAGAGCTTTGTTCCGAATACCAAGAGTATGGAGAATGTGAAGGAGAAGAGGGTGGTCCACGGTGTCAAATGCTGCAGAGAGGTCGAGTAATATGAGCAGAGTGTAATGACCTCTGTCTTTGGCAGCATGGAGGTCGTCAGTTATTTTAGTGAGGGCTGTTTCCGTGGAGTGAGCAGTACGGAAGCCAGATTGTAGAGGGTCTAGGAGAGAATAGGTGTTGAGAAAATGGAGCAAGCGAGCGAATACAAGACGTTCAAGGAGTTTAGAGGCAAAAGGCAGTTAGCATGTTAAATGTTAAAGTTCATGACAGTACAATTAGAAAAAGACTGAACAAGTATGGTTTGTTTGGAAGGGTTGCCAGGAGAAAGCCTCTTCTCTCTAAAAAGAACATGACAGCATGGCTTAGGTTTGAAAAGTTGCACCTGAACAAACCACAAGACTTCTAGAACAATGTCCTTTGGACAGACAAGACCAAAGTGGAGATGTTTGGCCATAATGCACAGCGCCACGTTTGGCGAAAACCAAACACAGCATATCAGCACAAACACCTCATACCAACTGTCAAGCACGGTGGTGGAGGGGTGATGATTTGGGCTTGTTTTGCAGCCACAGGACCTGGGAACCTTGCAGTCATTGAGTCGACCATGAACTCCTCTGTATACCAAAGTATTCTAGAGTCAAATGTGAGGCCATCTGTCCGACAGCTAAAGCGTGGCCGAAATTGGGTCATGCAACAGGACAATGATCCCAAGCACACCAGCAAATCTACAACAGAATGGCTGAAATAGAAAAGAATCAAGGTGTTGCAATGGCCCAGTCAAAGTCCAGACCTCAACCCGATTGAAATGCTGTGGTGGGACCTTAAGAGAGCTGTGCATAAACAAATGCCCACAAACTTCAATGAACTGAAGCAACGTTGTAAAGAAGAGTGGGCCAAAATTCCTCCACAACGATGTGAGAGACTGATAAAGTCATACAGAAAACGATTACTTTAAGTTATTGCTGCTAAAGTTGGTTCTACACGCTACAAGCTTCTTTCTGCTTCTCTCTGCGCAGCTCTTACTGACTGGTGGCTGGCCCGGTAGGATCAAAGCTGCGGAAGGTCCCATCCAGAAGTAGGAGCCCCGCTGAGTTAATCCTTCTGGGAAACTTACTATCCCCCAGCCGCGAGAGCGATAGCCTCAATGCACCTGTGCTCCAGCCACACTAAACGCTCTAAATCATGGTACCAAAGAAAGTACGTCTGGCTACATCTGTACATTTGCACGTCTGTACTGCTGCGACACACTTTATTCGAGCAAATACCCAGTATGTACCTGGCAGATACCTGGAATGCGCCGCTCCTCACCTCAGACAAGCCCCGTTGCGTTTGCCTTCCCAGCCATGGTTCATGCCTGGCTGACGGGCGGCTGATGTGTTAAATGATAATGATTAGGATTTAATAGGCTGCAATGCTTCGCGTGTCTACCAGATGGCATAAATTCATGAATTGTAATGCAGTATACATATATATATATACTGTGCAGTATTGCAGCCAGCGGGAATAAAATGCTTCAATCCCTGCCTGGAAAATAACGCAATGCACTCGGGCAGAAAACAGTCACAAACCTCAATACACCCGGGTATACCCGAATTCGTGGGACTAGCCGAGCTCGAATAAAGTGTGTCGCCAGTGTACATTTGCTGCTTTTTGCATCAATAGACATTTATACCGTCAATCTTTCAGACATACTATGGATGCTTATTTGTTTCTTGTTTCACATTAGTGGTACGGTTCCCAAACTTTTTTACATTGTTCCCCGCCCTGCTAGAAAATATTTGTTCCACAAATCCCTAATAAATAAATCTTATTGCCTACTCATCAGACTATTGCTAACAAAATTGTTTGACCAATCTCAGGCAGTGCAGTGTCCTGAGCTTGTCAGGGAACAAACCATGAACTAAGAGCATGGTGCCTTATGCATAAACCCAAAGTCATCGTTCTCACAGAAACATGGCTAACCCCTAAAACCCCTGATGCAAATATCGCCATTCAGGGATACTCCATTTCTAGGAGAGATAGAACAAAGAGAGGAGGAGGGGTGTTATTTTATATTGTAGACACCTTACAATGTACACTGTTAAATTGCCCCCCAAGACCACCCTTTTGAAATCCTAGTTGGCAAAATCTGCCT